>NW_004949165.1:1030279-1058234 GCF_000317375.1 Microtus ochrogaster | reverse complement strand
AGCGGGGAGCATGGCGTCTCTCTGAGGCATCTGCTCCCGAGAGCAGAGCTGTGGAGTCTGACCTCACTTCCTCTTCCTCCCAGCATTCTGCTCTGCCCACCTACGTTCTAACCTATCAGGTCAAGCAGCTTCTTTATTAAATCAACCAATGACCTTCCTCCATCAAAATAGGACTCAGATTCTCAGGATTATTGGTAAGCACTTTTTCCCACTAGCCATTCATAAGCTGCCCAGTAATTCTTTCTACTGAGAAGTGTTTGCTGACTATTCCTCATATTGGATTGCCTTGCCCAGTCTCAGTACAAGGAGAGGAGCTTAGTCCTACCTCAACCTGATATGCCATGCTTTGTTGACACCTACAGGAGGCCTCCCCCTTTCTGAACAGAAACAGAGGAGTAATGGATTGTGATGCAGGGAGGTAGGGAAAGAGAATTGGAGGAGATGAAAGAGGGGAACCTGCGGTGAGGATGTAAAATAAATGAATAAGTTTAATTAATTGATAAAAAATATTTTTGAAAGTATGATAATTGTTTTTTCAGCAAATGTATAGCTAATGGTGACTGAGTGCATTCTATATATCTGTCTCATGCAATCCAGTCAATAACACTGTAAAGTGTGTGATATTATTAACTCCATTATTTTGATTAGTAATAATGAACACAGAAAGTTTAAGAATTTGATTTAGAACTAGATACTGATATCCAATTGTGACCCCTAGATGTTTTCCCCCATATTTGTCTACAATACATTGTTATTTGATAATTTCATGCCCATTTGTTAAACTTATATGCTCATTTGTTGTTAGTTTTTTTTCCTGCATATTAAAAATGGTATTTATTCTTTGAAAATTCTGTATATTACACAATATATCTGATTAATATAAACCTTTCACTCATTCCCTACATCTCCCCCCAAACTTTATGCTCTCTGTTTGCAACTGTGCATTTGTACTATAGCTATTATAATAATATAATTGTATATTTTTTAACCCACTGAATCCAATTACTATGCTCTTATGCATGTGTAGAGTCATTCACTAAGGGATAGGAAATATAACAATGTCTATATTCCTAAAGAAAAATGATTTTTCCCTTCCCTTCAGGTTAGACCCTGAGAGCTCATCCACAACTCATACTTAAATGTTCATCTGGTTTGATCATACACAGATCTTGTAAAGCTAACTGCATCTGCTGTGTATTCATGCGCACAGCAGCCATGTTGTTTCCTAGGACAGCATGTTATAGCTCTCCTTTTCATCCTTTGGTTCTTATTCTTTCGGCCCCCTTTTGTCATGTTTCCCGCGTCTTTGTGAGGTTTTGGCACAGCGATCCATCTATGGCTGAGCACTCACAGTTGCTTATTGTCAGCATTTTAAACTGTAGGCCATTTATGAATTAACCAACTACCCACTGCAATAAGAAGCACAAATCTATGGATATTAATAGAAATATTTAGAAGGCATCTTGACAATATGCCCATTTAGAAGAGTAACTTTAGTAAGATGTCTCCCTAGCCAGGGTTTTGAACATATTTACAATAGTAGGCTTGAATTTCCTCTTGTGGAACAGGCCTCAAATCTAATTAAGAAAGATTTTAGTTTCTACCATAACAACCATGCCACTATTTTTTTTCAGTGGGCAAATCTTCTGTGGCCGGTCACTATTGTAGCATACAGGGGTATAGCACAGGATAATACTATTGATATCTCCACAACTCCCACTTCAAGCTTGTAAAATATCATCCAGCCCTATGAAAGTTAGCTATCTGCTCTCTCAAGTCTCCCCCACACAGCCTAGGTTGGTCGTATGTGCTCTGTGCCCACCCTGCTCTGTGCTACTACTTGGCTTTTCTGTCAAGATGCCTGAGTAAGTGCACCATGGAGAGGAAGAGGTGGAGACCTTTGCTTTCCAGGCAGAAATTGCTCAGCTCATGTTCTTAATCATCAATACTTTTTATTCGAACAAGGAAATTTTCCTTCAATAGCTGATCTCCAATGCTTCTGATGCCGTGGAAAAGATTCACTATGAGAGCCTGACAGATCCTTCCAAGTTGGACAGTGGTAAAGAGGTGAAAACTGACATCATCCTCAACCCTCAGGAGCATATGCTGACTTTGATGGACACAGTCATTGGCATGACCAAGGTTAACCTCATAAATAGCTTGGGAACCATTGCTAAGTTTGGCACAAAGGTTTTAATGGAGGCTCTGCAGGCTGATGCAGACATTTCCATGATTGGGCAGTTTGGAGTTGGGTTCTACTGAGCCTATCTGGTGGCGGAGAAAGTGGTTGTGATCACAAAGCACAATGACAACAAACAGTAAGCCTGGGAGTCCTCTGCTGGTGAGTCCTTCACAGTGGGTGCCGACCACAGTGAGCCCATTGTCTGGGGCACCAAAGTGATCGTGCATCTCAAGGAAGACCAGACAGAATACCTGGAGGAGAGGAGGGTCAAGGAAGTGGTGAAGAAGCACTCACAGCTCATAGTCTATTTTATCACCCTGTATCTGGAAAAGGAAGGCAAGAAGGAGATCAGTGATGATGAGGCAGAGGAAGAGAAGGGTGAGAAAGAGGAGGAAGATAAGGATGACTAGGAGAAGCCTAAGATTGATGATGTGGGATTGGATGAGGAGGATGACAGTGGCAAAGATAAGAAAAAGAAAACAAAGAAAATTAAAGAGAAATATATTAATCAGGAAGAACTGAATAAGGCTAAGCCCATTTGGAGCAGAAACCCTGATGACATCACTCTAGAGAAGTATGGTGAATTCTATAAGAGTCTCACCAATGATTGAATGGACTACTTGGCAGTCAAGCACTTCATTGTGGAAGGTCAGTTGGAATTCAGAGCATTGTCTTAATTTCTTGACGAGCTCCCTTTGACCTTTTTGAAAACAAGAAGAAGAAGAACAAAATCAAACTATATGTCCACTATGTGTTCATCATGGAAGGCTGTGACGAGCTAATACCTGAGTACCTCAACTTCATCCGCGGCATGGTTGACTCTGAGGACCTGCCCTTGAAGATCTCCCGAGAAATGCTGCAGCAGAGCAAGATCCTGAAAGTCATCCGTAAGAACATCATGAAGAAGTGCCTCAAGCTCTTCTCTGAGTTGGCTGAAGACAACGAGAACTGCAAGAAATTCTATGAGGCCTTCTCCAAGAATTTAAAGCATGGGATCCATGACGATTCTACTAACCATTGGTGTTCTCAGTCTGGAGATGAGATGACCTCCCTGTCAGTGTATGTGTCACACATGAAGGAGACACAGAAGTCCAACTACTATATCACCAGTGAGAGCAAAGAGCAGGTGGCCAACTCTGCCTTTGTGGAACGTGTGCAGAAGTGGGTTTTTGAGGTGGTGTACATGACTGAGCCTATTGACGAATACTGCTTGCAGCAGCTCAAGGAGTTTGATGGAAAGAGCCTGATCTCAGTGACTAAGGAGGGCCTGGAGCTACCAGAGGATGAGGAAGAGAAGAAGAAGATGGAGGAGAGCAAGGCAAAGTTTGAGAATCTTTGCAAGCTCATGAAGAAGAAGCCAACATGGAGAGGATTATGAAGGCCCAGGCACTCCGGAACAACTCTCTACAATGGGTTACATGATGGCCAAAAAGCACCTAGAGATCAACCCTGACCACCCCATTGTGGAGATCCTGAAGCAGAAGGCTGAGGCTGACAAGAATCACAAAGCTGTTAAGGACCTTGTGGTGCTGCTGCTTGCTCTGCTCTCCTCTGGCTTCTTACTTAAGGATTCCCAGACTTACTCCAACCGCATCTACCACATGATCAAACTAGGTCTGGGCATTGATGAAGATGAGGTGACAGCAGAAGAGCCCAGTGCTGCTGTTCTTGATGAGATCCCCCCACTTGAGGGTGATGAGGATGCCTCCTGCATGGAAGAAGTAGATTAGAGATGCCCTGGGAAGACCATGTCCTCTGTATAGTTTCCCTGTGCTCCCCCAGCAGCCTTGACTGGCCCTGACCCACCTGGCTCTCTGCTCATGCTAGAGGATCTCTTACCCTGTCCTGTGCCTTAAGGCAGGAAAATCCCCTCCCACAGAATAGCAGGGTTGGGTATTGTATATTGTGGGATTTTTTGTTTGTTTTATTTTGTTCCGAAATTAAAAGTATGCAAAAATAAAGAAAATGTAGTTTTATGTAAAAAAAAAAGAAAGTTAGCTAGCACAGTTTCCAAGTTAACTTAAGACTGATTTCTTTGTGTTCTGCAGTCAAAGTGAGTAATGTCTTCAGCTACAGTGTCTTACCATCTAAATATAGTGGGGAGCATGAGAAATGACAGTAATCTATATTATTTGGGTATTTCTGGTGCCTCTGGAACCAGATCATAGAGAGGTAAGCCATAACTGGCACTATGATTTTCATTTAATAATCTATGTCTTCTGGGAGTAGTATTGTTAACTAATATGTGATACTATGTTCAAAGTCCTGTTTAAACTCACACACACACACACACACACACACACACACACACACAATTAGCTTGAAAACAAGTAGACTTTCATAAGGTTCATTTATGTATCCTGAGTTTTGATTAGACCAATCATTATGTCTAATTTCCCCTAAGCCACTCCTCCGATTCTCCTATAGACTTTGAGTTCCTAGTGTACTTTCCCCATTTCCTTTCATATCAGATATGGTTTATGATTTTCTCTTACTAAAAGACCATAGGTTCTCAAATAGTGTCTTCATGTATACTAAATTTTGAAATTGCCCTTTTTTTCTGTATGTATTTGTTACTTTTCTATTGCTGTGATAAAACAATGTGGGAAAGGTATCTTATAAAAGAAAGCATTTAATTGGGCTTATGGTTCCAAAGGGCTAGAGTATATGATGGCCCTGAAAAGGCATGGAGACAGGAACAGCCAAGAGCTCAGAGAGTACTAGATTGAAATCTAGTTTCTGAGCTTGGTGAAAACAATGGAGTTTTTAACATTTAGCATAATGTTGACTGTGGGCATTTTACCCATCCTCTGTGATGTTGAAATATGCCCTCTGTGTTCCTAGACTCTCTAGGACACTTACAATAAAGGGATGTTGGATTTTGTCAAAGACTTCTTTGTATCTAATGATCAGATGATTTGTCTTTGAGTCTATTTATGTGACATTTAACATTTATTGATTTATGTATGTTGATCTATCCTTGTATAGCTGTAATGAAGCCAAGTTGGTCATGATGAATGCTTTTTGATATGATCTTGGGTTCAATATGCCAGTGTTTTATTGAGACTTTTGCAACCATGTTCATCAGAGATATTGGTCTGCATTTTACATATTTTGTTATGCCATTATCTGGTTTTGGTGGCAGGGCAATATTGGCACCAAAAAAAAGTGTTTGGAAGCTTCCCTTCCTTTCTTAATATTTTATGGAATAATTTAAGTACTATTGTTAATAGCTCTTCTTTGAAAATCTGTTGTGAACAATCTGGCCCTGAGTTTCGTTAATTGGGGGACTTTTATTACAGCTGTAATCTCATTGCTGATTGTAGGTCTGTTTAAAGTATTTGTTTCCTTTTTTTATTTGTGTTGTTCGGTTGTTGCATGCATCTACAAATTTGCCCATTACTTTTAGATCAACCAGTTTATTGGTTATGTCAATCTGACACAAGCTAGTGTCATTTTAGAAGAACCTCTGTTGGTTCTGGAGAGATGGCTCAGAGGTTAAGAGCACTGGCTGCTCTTCAAGAGGTCCTGAGTTCAATTCCAGCAACCACATGGTGGCTCACAACCATCTGTACTAAGATCTGGTGCCCTCCTATGGCATGCGGGTATAAATTGAGGCAGAATGTTGTATACATAATAAATAAAAAAAATCTAAAAAAAAAAGCGAACCTCTGTTGAAAAATTGTCCAACCACATAAGCCTGTGTACAAGCTTGTGATCATTTTTTGATTGATTATTGATGTCAGGAAACCCTGATCACTTGTAGACAATGACACTCCTTGGTGGTAGTCCTGGGTGTTATAAGAAAGCAGTTTTAGAAAGCCATGAGGAACATGTCAATAAGCAGTTCTCCTCCATGGCCTATCAGTCCCCACCTTGAATTTCTGCTGTGACTTCCCTTGATAATGGGCTATAAACTGTAAGTTGAAATAAATCTTCTTCTCCTCAAGTTGATTTAGTTATGGTGTTTTATCACAGTCATAGAAAAGTAACTAAAACAGTGGGAAAGAGGTTTTAAAATATGTTTATGTAATTCTCTTAATTCATAGAATCTATTATAATATTTCTCTTTTCAGTTATAATTTTATTAATATAGATCTTGTTTAGTGGTGGTGGGAGGCAACCATGTGCAGGGTGGAGCCCAGGGGCACCACAAAGTCACTCCACCCAATGAAACTCTTGTAGAGGGGTCGGTCTACTGTGGAGGCAGTGGTGCAGGGGCAGCCTCTGAGAGAGAGCAGAAGGAAAGAGAGGGGCAGGAGGAGTTTGCCTTTTGTAAGGGGATATAGTGTATGCACATAGGGAGAGTGCTCTATTCAGTGGCTGCTGTAGCTACATTATCATGTTTCAGCTGCAGCTAAGACCCTGGCTGGGTCCCTGAGAGCAGGCCAGTGTAAATGCCTGAATGCTAGCAGACCTCTTTTTATTTTTGTTTAATTAGGTTTAGGATTTGTGAGTTTTATTTCTTCTAAAAACACATTTCATTAAATTTTTTTGTATTATTTTCTTCATATTTTAATCCTGAATTTGATTATTTCTTCCAACATAATGTTTTGAGTTTTACCTGTCTTTTGTTTTGTTTTTGTTTTTTCTAAAGCCTTAAGGTACATAATTCATTGATTAATTTAAGCTCCCTCAAAATTATTTTTGATGCAGGCACTTAGTGTCCTAAACTTTTCCTTGAGACCTTCATTGTATCCTGTTTGGGTATGTTGTGTTTTCATTTTCATTCAATTCTAGAAAGATTTATAAATTTTCTTCTTGAATTCTTCCTTGACCCAATTATTGCTCAGTAGTCAGTGTGTTGTTTGTCCCGAGAGTTTGTGTACTTTTATAGTTTCTATTGTTATTGATATCCAGCTTTATTCCATTGTGATAAATTAGAATCAGGATTCTATTTCAATTTTCCTGTATTTTCAAAAGAATTTTCTATGTGTACTAATATGTGGTCAATTTGAGAATAAGTTCCAAGGGATGCTAAGAAGAATATATATTCTTTAGTATTTGGTAAAATGTTTTATAGATATCTGTGAGGTCCATTTCATTTATGTTATCATTTAACACAAGCCTTCTTTGTTATTTTTGTGTAAATGACCTGCCTATTTGGTGAGCATTGGTCATTTAAGTCACCCACTATCATTAATCTACAATTTTAGATCAAATAGGATGTGTTTTGAAAATTGAATGTGAACATATTTGGTTCCTATATTTTTAGAATTGTAATAGCCTCTTGATTTTTTTCCTTTAATGAATATGGCTCTTCTGACTAGTTCTAAAAGTCTATTTTGGTGACTGGGCATGTTCTTTTTATTGGGGTTTTGTTTTGTTTGAGACAGTTGGTGTGGGAGGTCCTTCTGTCTGTGTACTGCTTTTCTTGGTTAATGATACTGCTTTTCTTGGTTAATGAATAAAGAAACTACCTTGGTTTGTTGATAGGGCAGAACTTAGGTAAGCAGGGAAGATGGAACTAAATGCTGGGAAGAAGAAGGCAGAGTCAGAGAAATTCCATGGAGCCACCAGAATCAGACATGCGTAATCTTTGCCAGGAAGCCACTGCCACATGGCAATATACAGATTAATAGAAATCGGTTAAATTAATATAAAAGTTAGCCAATAAGAAGCTAGTGCTAAAGGGCCAAGTGTTTTAATTAACATAGTTTCTGTGTGGTTATTTTGGTTCTAGGTGGCCGGGACGAACAATCTACTCTCTGCAACAGACAGTCATTAGGTATTGCAGGTGACCCTCAAATTTATGACTTCAGCCTGTTTCCAGAGTGTTGGTTTACAGATGTGCACTATCCTGAAAGGAGAAGGCATGCATGGTATAGATTTAAATGATCTTGTTTTTAGAGCAAGGAGAAGGAATAGGTTTGGAGGACTATAATTCATATGCAGATTTTCAATGGCTTTTATGAACCTCGGTCTCCAACTGCAACTCACTAAAGAGACATGGTCTACCTGTGGGGAATTACCTGTATGTATGTTCTGATCCTTGCTGTGCACTGGAGCCAATAAATCTCCACCTTGTTTTTTCTTATAGCCCTAAGCCTATTCCAAAGGTCTTTCGGTACATCTATGTACCTTCCCATCCTGGTACCCTTTTATGTAAAACAGGCTTTATTTTTCTCTCTGTCTATAGATACTCATCTGTTCTGGGCTGTACTAGCTTCCTTTAATTCACAAGCTGGAAATTCTATTTAAAAATTCAACTACCATTCTAAATTATTTCTTTTCTCTAAAGTTAAAGGAAGACCAAAATTGCATATTAAGGAAGTTATTTATATTGTGAACTATAAATTTTTGCCCCAACTCTCACAGGTATTTTTACTTAGTGTTGCATATGCGGGTTACTAAGGCAACCCTACTTATTCTCTCCATCACCTTTTGACCAGATGCAGATTGGGGGAAGGGGCCATAAAAATGAATTTTATGCTCAGTTATGAAATAATATTAAAATAATTTTATCATTGACTAAGAAAAACAAAATTGAAAAATGAAAGCTGATGCTGGAAAGTCACAAGGGACATAAGCTGCTATTTCTCATGAATCCAAAGATCATTTATAGCTGAGTGCGTAGATGGCCCTTAACAACACAATGAATTAGCCAAACATTCTGTGGCTAAATCTATTTATACTTGTTCTTTTTCCAAGCCTGTTTTAAAGCAGGTACTAAAAGCTATCAAAGTCTAAAGTTAGCCCTGGCCAGCATTGAGTGCATTTTATTTAAAGGTTCATCAAGTGTTAGACTGTCAAATAGCACGCTGCCTGTTACAGACTGAAATTTCTAACAGATTAGTAGAGAATCTCAGCATTACTAGTGCATATTACAATGTTTCCCTTATTAACATATGTTAAAATAGCTCCATTTTGCTAATATCATGTAGAATTAGTCTATGCCTCTTGTGGGAAAGCATGGTTGAGGAAAAGTTAACTTGCACAAAGATATCCCCTTTGCACTAATGTCCTCTGAACATCTTATGCCAGGGTTAGCACATTTTCTACCCTCAGTCTTTTCTCTGTTCCTTTTGTTTCCTTTCCTTAACAGAGGACCTGCTCTCCGCTGAATCCACTTATCAATGTCTATTTTATTTCACACATTCTTAAGATCTCACACCTAGGAAGTGGAGTGGGTGGTGTCTTTTTTTCCCAGTAGCATTGCCCAGCCATTATCTCCCTCCCTCTCTGTTGTGGAAACCCATTCTACTCTGAGATCTATGCAGGTAGCATATAGTGCCTACTTTCTCTTCATTACTAGCATGTAATGGCCTCTATGCCATTTCAATTCAATTATTGATGTTTTTAGGACCTGGGTCACAGTTCCTTCAGTAACATTGTTCCTGCCAGAATTTTAAGTAATTATTTTACATTTACACAACTCTTCTCCAATACACTGACTTTTCATCCCCTAGAAACCTTACCTTTCTTCAACACTGTGGTCATAAGTACCTGAGGAAGTTTTTAATTGGTCTTTAGCTGAGAGAGGAAAGAGTCTGGTACTTGGGGAAACAAGGATGAAAACCAGTGAGAGTCACTGCTCTCTACCCAAATATTATGTGATAAATGCAAAAGAACATTCCGAAAATAAAAGTAATTTCAAATAACAATTGCTTTCCCCGGCTACAATTGTTTTCTTTGTATGAGTTCTAAAATATAGAAACAAGATCAAAAACTGTATGTAAAGTAAGTAATATACTGAACTATGAAGCATAACCTCTTTCTGTAAGGAGAAAGAAAACTAAAAGAGCTGGGTGGTGGTGGCACACGCCTTTAATCCCAGCACTCGGGAGGCAGAGGCAGGCGGATCTCTGTGAGTTCGAGACCAGCCTAGTCTACAAGAGCTAGTTCCAGGACAGGCTCCAAAACCACAGAGAGACCCTGTCTCAAAACCCCTCCCCCCCAAAAAAAAGAAAAAAGAAAACTAAGAGATTTTTGATAGATCCAAATTTATTTCTTGAATTTCTCATGGAATAAAACTGTATAGACTCTGCTATCATAAAAACAAAAAAAAGTATGCTCTCCTGTGAGTTCTCAAGATAGAATTCAACTCTAACCATCTATTAAGCTAAGTCAAGATAAGTAATAAAATATAAATGCAGCGTTTCCTTAGTAGTTGCAAGTTTACTGTCTCGTGTGTCAGTTCTTCCTAAGCCATGCTTGAGGTCCATGATATAGTGATCTGCACAGCTTTTGAAAAGATCTACCACATAGAGATGTGGCGATGGGATCATAAATCTGAATAGAACTGCCAGTTATGAAATTTGATTGTGCAAGTTAGTGAACAGAAGTGATCTTTTAGGGCTGAATTTGCTGAACAAATGACCAAGCCACCTCTCAAACACTGATGCCTGAGAACCAGAGAATGGGCACATTCCATATTCTGCTATTATGGAATCCAACTCCTTCCTTTCTTACTTTCACTGAAATTTTCTTCAGATAAGGAAGAACTTTTATCTCTGTTCTGAACCCCAGAAACTTAGAACAGATCTCTTTCATTGTCCACAACAGGTTTATACTCCAGATTGTAGCCCTAATGATTGATTGTTTACATGTTTACATATGTACATCATGTCATGACATTAACCCTCCCTCAGTGTATGCCTACACACACACACACACACACACACACACACACACACACACACACACACACCAAAATCTTCTACCACAGTAATAAAGAATGTCAAATTTTTTAATCACAACTGATGAGACCTTTTAATTGATCAGACCACCTCTCCATCTTTATTTCCTAAAACTTATCATGCCTAATAAATATAAAATCCACTGGGCAGAAAGATTTTGTTCTATTTATTGTTATAAAACTCATGAATTAAAGCAAAGTATGGAATAGGAAGCTCAAAGTATAGTTTGTAGGTGAATGAATGAGTTTCTAAGTCCATCAGCTATGCTTCTTATCATTGCAATGTGTATGCAGCAGTAGTCATGAAAAATAACCAGAATACAACACAGAAAAGCACATTTATTGTTACTGCTCATTTTCTTGAATACGTGGTTCAACCTCTTTAACACCTTGAGTACATGAATCCACTCACTCATTCTCAGTATTGTTTCTTCTTAGTATAATTTCAATTAAAAGATTGATCAAACAAATCACTCTGCAAATGTTCACTACTTCTATTCTATTTCTAGAAATTTAAACTCTTAACCTTCTTGTATCTGTATTTGTGCAGTAAGGTCCCAAAGGAAGCTTATCATGCTGATGTATAGCAGAGGCCATAAGATTACAGCAGGTGACAACTAGTATTCAGATGTCAACCCATCAGAGGGATGATTCTCTGATGAAAGATAATCCTGTCCAGGCAAAGCCTACAGGATCATCGACTTTGGAAATGTACTCATATCTGCTAAAGCAGTTTGGTGTCTCCCTAACACCTGCATTGTAGTGTGTAATTTCATGTGATGTGAATGTGTAATTTCACAATTATTTCTTGATCTTATGGGCACATATATCTGTGGGTGATCAGGAAGATGTTTTGTTTAGTTATATAACTTTGATACATAGAAAATATACTAGGACATGCTTCATAGCTAGATCTATTGTCTCATAAGAACTGTAGACCCTGCTTTGTTCCTTTTGCTCAGACTAACTGCATACAATTAGCTCACTTTTACCTTAGAGCAAGTTCAAACTAGACTAAAGGCTTTTTGTAAACAGATCATAAGTTTAAAACCTTACAGCTATGCACAAGATCAGAATGGCTAGTATCTAACAAAAATTACTACACAAAGGACCACAAGAAAATCATGTCAATTTTTTGCTTGCAAATTCTGCTGACAATAGATCTATGTCTTAATGTTTGTCAATGGGCCTTATGCTCCCCCAATTCCTAATCTGTTCACAGTGTTACTTCTGTAACTTTGGAAACTTGTGTTGCCATGGCAAATGAATCAGCTACTTATCCCTTACCTAGGAATGTGCTTTTGACCAATGAGAGGTAACTCTTGTAATTATTTTTATTTCCAAGCCTCCTGCAAAAGAAGAATTTTTAAGCTAGGGAGTGGAGGCTATGAGGAATTAGAATTAGGACAAAAGAATAGAGGCAAGCAATAAAGAGCCGTGACTGGAACAGCACCTGTGTGAACCTTTTCCCTCAGATTTATAGCTATCCTAAATTCTCCTTCACTACTCTGTGACTTCTGACCCAAACTCTAGAAGATAGACTTGCAGAGCAGACCTCTCAAGCAATGGAGAGATATACCTATAAATTCATGGTCTTTGGGTTCAACTGAATTCTCACTTTCCCTGGAACCCCTGTAGAATGTTTTAAAATAAGAGTGCTTTTTTAAAATGCAAATCAAAATGAGATACTATCTTACATGTGTCAGAATGACTAAGATCTGTTGGGGAATACTTTCCTGTGTGTAAGTTTTGTTTATGCTGCAGTTGTTTAACTCTGTGAAGCTGTTTTACTGTGCCTGTCTAAAACACGTGATGGTCCTAATAAAGAGATGAATGGCCAATAGCAAGGCAGGAGTAAGGATTGGTGGGACTGGCAGGTAGAGAGAGTATAAACAGATTGAAAACTGAGGAAGAGGGAGAAGAGCAAGTGAACAGGAGAGGAGGACATTAGGGGCCAGCCATCCAGCCACCCAGTCAGTCAAAGAGTAAGAAGGAAAGTAAGATATACAGAAGTAAGAAAGATAAAAGAGGGAAAATGTTGTCAGGATAATTTAAGTGAAGCTGGGAAGAAAGACGGCAAGCTAACACTGCGTATTCATAGCTAAGTAAACGCCTCTGTGTGTGATTTATTTGAGAACTGGATGATGGGCCCCTCAAAAATCCAAAAGAATAAAATATCCCACAATAAAGATAAAAAATGACACCAATGACAGCTTGCGTGGGTGAGGATATGAAGTAAGGGGAGCACTCCTCCACTGCTGGTGGGAGTGCAAACTTGTGCAGCCACTCTGGAAATCAGCATAGTGGTTTCTCAGAAAATTGGAAATCAGTCTACCTGAAGACCCAGTGAAATCACTCTTGGGTGTATAGTCAAAGGATGCTCAATCACAAGGACACTTGCTCAAAATATTCACAACAGTATTATTATAATATTAGCCAGAACCTGGGAACAATCTAGGTGGCCCTCAACTTAAGAATGGATAAGGAAAATGTGATACATTTAGTCTGTTGAGTATTACTCAGCTGTAAAAAAAAAATAAAATAACATCATGGATTACAGGCAAATGGATGGAATTAGAAAAAAAAAAACATCCTGAATGAGGTAAACCAGACCCAGAAAGACAAACATGGTATGTACTTACTTATAAGTGGATTTTAGATATAAAGCAAAGGATAACTAGAATACAATCTACAGCTCCAGAGAAGCTAGAGCTTCCTTTCAGTAACTAAAGGAACGAGATGTAGAGATCCACAACCAAGTACTGGTTCAACTCTGGGAATTCAGTCAAAGAGAGGGAGGCAGGAATACATCAACAAAGGAGATCAAGTTCATGATGAAGAAATCTACACAGAAAGCTGAACTAAGCTTGTGGAAACTCATGATTCTGGATGAAGAGCTGTGGAGCCTCCATGGGCCTGAACTAGACCTTCCATATGTGTGAGTCAGTTGTGAAGCTTGGGCTATCTGAGGGGCCCCTGGCAGAAGGACCAGGATCTAAACTTGGTGCATGAGCTAGCTTGTTGGATCCTGATGCAGAAGAATTGTCTGGATTCTGTCAATCATATTTTAAATAAATGCTGATTGGCCAGGCAGGAAATATAGGCAGGAAAACCAGACAGGAGGCAGAAATGATGTAATAAGAACAGGAAAATTCTGGGAAGGAAGAAGTTGATTCCTCCCACTCCTGCCCAGATCACCTAAGCAGCAGGATGTGATCTGCTTCACTGAAAAATGTACTGAGCCACATGGCTAAAACAGATCAGAAAAATGGGTTAATCAAGATGTGAGAGTTAGCCAGTGAGAGGCTAGAGCTAATGGGCCAATCAGCTTATAATTTATGGAGACCTATGTGTGATTTTCTAGGGTACCAGGCAGGACAGAAACCCCAACAAGAAGGCCCCCATTCATGTTACAGGATCCCATTTTCTATGAGGGGATGCCATACTCAGACTTAATGCACAGGGGAGGGGCTTGGTCCTGCCCCAACTTAATGGCCAAACATGTGACCTCCCCATAGGAGCCCTTACTTGTTCAGAGTAGTGGGTGGGGAATGGGCTGAGGGGGAGGTGATGGGGAGCAGGGATAGGGTAGTTGGAGAACTTTGGTTGGAATATAAAATGAAATTTAGAGTGCTTTTCTATTCTGGGGGTAAATGTTTCATATATATTCCACACTGAGTCTCTGGCCCTCTTCAACACCCTTCTGCCTACATAGTCAATGTACATCTAGACCACTGAAATATTGAAAGTGTCAGAAAGATATGCCACTTTCTTACAACAAAATCTATAATCCTAACCTGAGTTTGGTTTCATTTTGTTTTTATTATTCTTTTAAGTAATATTTCCCTATGCTCTATGCCATCATGCCCTATCTCATCTTTCCAAAGAACCTGCTTCCTAGATTTACTTTTCATCAACCAATTTGTTTTTGCTGGGTCACTGCTATGACTATAGAAACCCACTCCAATGCCCTCTCCCTCCTTATTCTCCACATAGCTTCTTTGTTTTCACATTTTTTTCTAGCTCTCCAATCATTTTGCTTCATTGTTCTTGAATTCTTGAAAGTATTTTTTGCAGTATTTCTTTACTGCCAATTTCTCAATCACTTCCTAGGTTCCCCACTTCAGAAATTAGACAACATAGTTTTCATCAAAACCATGTTTATGTATCCTTTGCTAGTTAAAACGACTGTTTCCCAGTCCATGTGTTCATTCTCTTACCTTGCACTCTTGACTGTTTTGTTCTATGAAACTTACTTCTGGTTTATCTGCCCCCTTTTTGTTTACCGTGTTGATATTTTTCTTCATCCTTTAATGTGAATATAATTCTAAGCTTTATAATTCAACCCTCACCCAGAAGTTATCCTATACCTTTGCTTCTTTTCAGTGTATCTATCAATTTATCTTTTTAATTTATTTTTTTGATGGCTTTTAATGCTGATGATTTCAAACTTTGTTTTCTGGCCCATACTTGATGAAGTTCAGTTTTTAACTGTTAATTGCTTGCTTTATATCTGCAACTAATAAGTTTCTAAAACTGAAAATTCAACATAAGAGACTGTTCTGTATTTTGTTTAGTACTTCTTATTTCAGTAATGTTAACACTATCCACCAACCCAATTGTTTAAACCAAAGATTGGTATCATCTCTTAGTTTCTTCCTTCTCTCAGTCATTATTACAGCCATTCAAAAGCAGCCTCCTTGATCTCTATTGCTTTTCAAGACTCTTTCCCCATCTTCCTGTATCTACTGCTGCCATTCTGGTCCATATATAGTTGTTGTACTGTTATACTCTTGTACTGTTGGCCATATTCCTGCCCTGTCTCTTTGCTTTACTATTGTATCCCATGGCTCAGTGTATGTACATAGCTGAAGTGATGAAGTGATCCTTTGACAATCAAGTTGAAATCATTTGACTCCTCCTTTATTTCTGTCATACTTGTACAATACTGAGACTCTTTTCCATGGTTCAAAGGGCCTGTATGTAATCTTGTCTGGGTAGTCCTTCCCCATGCTCACATGGTGTTAGTTCTACCCATATTTACTACAATTAGATTTCATTTTCTTTTATAAATTATGATATTTCTAGCTTGTACATTATTCTTGGTGTCTGCTCCCTATATTCTATCTTGGGTAGTTTGTGCTTGGCGTTAGACCTAAATATTTAAATATTAAAGAATATTACCTAGTCATCCAAATATTTGCAGTATTAAAACATGAAATTGTATTAGTTCATACCAGTGTATTTGATCTTCCCCAATCTGAAGTACATATATTGTTTTCTGTCTCCAATATAATTTAATTTGAAACTTATTCAAGTGTTTGAAAATGTCTAGTTATAAAATAATTCTATTTATTAAATTTTCTATCTCTTCCCTTAGTATAAGCAGAATCAAATCTTGACAACATGATTTTAATCAAAGATTACACATAAGTTCAGATAATTGATGCTCCTAAGCTTCCAGGTTACTACGCTCAAGGGATATCGATGAAAAATGGCAGAGGTCAGCCTGTATTTTGACCAGTATTAGACAAATGCAAATTAGATGTCTTTCTCTTGAGCAGCTTAGGTCGAGTTGTGTTATAGGTCATCACTGATCACCAAAGAACCATGGTAGATGCAGAAATTAGTTTCAGCTGGCTGTTATTTTGTATATAAATGAACCAATTTGCAAAACCTTGGGAATCATGGATCATGCATTCCATAGCAGACTAGCTTAATTACCTGTTAGGTGATCCATGAGAAATTTGAATCAATATGAAAATGATGGGGAAAGAGAAATAAAAATACAACAACAGCAACTCTGAACTAGCTGATCTCAAATCCATTTAGCAAGCAAGACCAGTTAGAATGAGATCAGGAGGCAAAATCGTAATATGTAAACAAACAAATAAAAAATCAAAGAGAGACTTCATTAAGTGAGAGATTGTCTAGAGGAAAGGGCACAGAAAATGTCCAGGTTTACCATGTACAAAAATAGTCATAATCAGATTATGGTCCTTTGCTTTTCAGCAACTATCTTAGTGCTTATGTCTTACAGGACAAGGTCAGTTGAAGGTTAGCCAAGAAAATAACTCTGAAGAGTTAGAGCATGCCTGGGATATAATCTTTGCCATAAATTAAAATGAGCTTTTATTATAGAACATATCAAGGTCCATGATATATGAGAATACCATGTAACAGGCCACATTTCAGAAAAAGAAATCAGTCTCACAGATGACAGTAGATATAAGAAGCTAAGTAACTTTCTTGTTTTTTTTTCTTTTATTTTTTTTATTGAGAAAAGGAAAAAAAAAACAAGTTTCCACCTCCTCCCAGCCTCCCATTTCCCTCCCCCTCCTCCCACCCTTCCCTTCCTCCTCCAACCCTTCTCCCCCTCTCCCTCTCCAGTTCAATGGGCAGTCAGGGTTCCCTGCCCTGTGGTAAGTCCTAGGTCCTCCCCCCTCCGTCAATATTTAGGAAGGTGAACATCCAAACTGGCTAGGCTCCCGCAAAGCCAGCACATTAAGTAGGATCAAAACCCCGTGCCATTGTCCTTAGCTTCTCATCAGTCCTCATTGTTTGCCATGTTCAGAGAGACCAGATATATCCCATGCTTTTTCCGTCACAGTCCAGCTGGCCTTGGTGAGCTCCCAATAGATCAGCTCCACTGTCTCAATGGGTGGGTGCACCCCTCGTGGTCCCGACTTCGTTGCTCATGTTCTCCCTCCTTCTGCTCCTCATTGGGACCTTGGGAGCTCAGTCCAGTGCTCCAGTGTGGGTCTATGTCTCTAACGCCATCCATCCCCAGATGAAGGTTCTATGACTCAACTTTCTTGTTTTTATGACATAGATTGCTTTGAGAATGTACATGTTGATTGAGTTGATAGAGCCAGGGAGAAAGAATCACCATGTAATATTTAGTATGACGTCTGTCAAACTTCTCTGGAAGAATGTCAGAAGTCTTCAACTCCACAACCCACCCTAGAAAGCACTATCTCAAGCTAATGCTAGTATTTTATTGGATTCTCATGAAGTACTGCCAATGAAGACTATTTCAAAGGTTAGTGATCTCAGAGTAAGAGCTGCTGTTCACTGAAGGATCATCTTCTATCTTTTCTAGCCCCAGGCAGTTTTAGTGCAGACAAGTGAGATGACTTTTGACTTTGCCTCCTGCTCCATGCAGTCCATATTAGTGCTCAGATATAAACCTGAAATCTTACTAAATGAATAGGCAATAAAGATTTGGTTAGATTATTCCATAGATCACAAGAGATTTTTTTTCTGTTAATTAGTTGCTATTAAGTTAGGAACTTTACACTTAACTGGGTGTTGAAACTCTCAATAAACATACCCCAGAGTGAAAGTCTACCTCTTCCTGAAAAAAATAAAAGTGAATACCTTTGTCAGAAAGGGAAGTTGGTGACATCTGTTTGCTAGGAATAAATCAAATCTCCCATCTGCTGAAAGAGTTTTGAGTTCCCACTTTACATCCCGATTGTCACTGTACCTGTGTCTGGATGACAATGCCCTGAGCATTCTAAGCAACCTGCCCATGCCTGTGCGGTGAAATAGCATCATTCTGCTGCACTGATTAAAAAATGAGTGTTTTTGCTCAGTTAACTAAGAACTAACCCTTTATTTGACACGGCGATGATTTAACATAGTTCAGGGGAATGAATTAAAATACTCTAGGCACGTACAAAATATAATCAACTGTTCATTTTTTCTGCAATGTCATCTATGATATTTATACAGTATTTACTTTTTCATAAAAAATAGTAAGGAATTTGGCGGCAATATTTTTTCTAAATGTTCAAAACAATGTGAGTGGTGTATAAAAGAATTTAGTGTTTAAAAGGAAGTTTCATTGTTTTTCAAATAGAACTTTGATAATCATTTTTATCCACATTTTACTATGACAAAAAGAATTCTTTTCTGATATTAAATATTCTACCTCATTTGCTTAGAAAACCTAGATTCTAACAAAAACAGTGGACATTAACAGTATCTTCCCCACCTTACATAAATGGATGCTTGCTGATGCATCGTTTGATTTAATCAAAGTTAATTAACTTTGAAGAACAGTTTGTACTAACTGGGGACACATTACATTTTACCAGAACTAAATATTTAAGAGGTAAACAAATTTTAAAACTGAGTTATATCTAGACACATGCAGCTACAAAAAGACTCCATACACATTTAATTAGGTTGACCTTAAGGATACCTGTAATGTTTATTTCAACAAACAGTTCATGCTTTGATCACTGCTAGAATATTAGTATTACTTGAAACATCTTTAAGGTGCAACCAACATCCAGAATATTATTAAATTTTACTCTTAATTTATCATTAGTGCCTATAAAATATATTACATTAGTCAAATAATAGCAGAGAGATATATTATAGCAGACACCACATTGTCAATTACAAATAAACTATGTTAATTATTTGTTATCTCATATTGGCTTATTGCAAGATATGTGTTGCTTTTATATATCAAAAATATGAAAGGGATTCTAATTTTCTGCCTTTCTTAGGCAAAAATTATTTGGAGAATCTGGCAAACTTCTTAATTAAATACAGAGTAAAACTGAGATATTAAGGAGTCTTCACCAAAAGGAGATAAGTTAGGTTATTTTCTCAAAAACTCAAGGTATTTTGATGGAAATTTTGAAGATGCTACTTAAAAAATTCATCGGATACCATGTAGGGGTTATATGTTTGTGGGAGGTGTTTCTGTCATTTTAATATATAAACTTATTAACAAGTAAATGGGGAGAAATTATCTGGAATTTACTTTGGCTTCAATCATAGACAATAAATAAATAGATCTGCAAGTAGGAAGCAGATCAAAGTGCTCCAAGCCGCCAACCTTTCACCTCAACTTCATTGCCCTTGTTTTCAGCAGTGGAAGGGGCATCTAGCCCAGTTTCTCCTGCTTACCCATTCTACTCTTTTTGCAGTTACAGATTACCTATGAGTTAGAAATTGACACAAGTTATTTAGTCCTCCTGCAACTATTACTTATTAATATAAAGTAAGCTATTTCCCAATACAAAAGTAAGAACATTTCAAATGCATATTAGAGCAGTATTTGACCTTCTCTGTTCCAAAGATGCTGCAATTCTAGTCTGTATTCCCATACCTTTCTCTTGTGTTTCTTTCTTCCTTAACAGATCACCTAATAACTAATGGTCTTTCCATTAACTCTTTAGTGGTGGACAGGGAATTTAACTGTGTACCTCTTTGTAAAAATGTGATTTTTTTTAAAACTTCACCTTTAGTCATTCTGACTCAATACATTTTAGAAGCAATCTAGGCATGCAAATTATAAAAATAATACCAAGAAATTTTCCTTTTCTTTGCCCTCTCTTCTTCTCCATTTCTTCTTTCTTGTTTGCATGGGGTATTAAAACCATGTTCTTAAGTGTATGAGATAAAAACCTACTATTGAGATATGTCTCTAGTCTATTTTTAAATTTTGAGGCAGGACATCACTAATTTGCCTAAGTTGGGGTTGAACTTGCAGCTCTCCTACTATGGTTTCCCACATAACTAGGATTGTAATCCTATGTCACTGGACTTTGTCCACAGAATTTTATCAAATAAAAATTAAAATTAAACTACAGATATTGAGAAACAAACTTTAAAAAAGAAATGTGAATGTTAATTATTTTCAATTAAATATCTAAAAATATTCACCTTTCCTCTATAGACCACACTCTCAACTGCCAATCATAGTCATAGGTAAAATTCTCCCTGAGGAAACATGCATGAGAGTGCCAGTGAATGAATGAGTCGAGAAGTCAAGGACTGAGGGCTTAGTTTTGTGTGTAACAAGTACAACCCTCATCTAACACTGGGGTTTGCCAAAACTTAACAGGTGGAAAACTCTTGGGTTTTTAGGTTAGGCATGCGGCAAGAACTTCAAATAGTCTCCTTGGAGTCTTTTGTGACTCTGCTTCTTGGGCTGGCATTTGATAGGCACCAACAACAGTGTCAGTGCCATCACACTGGGAAAAAAAATCAAGATAAATGAAGCAATAGTGACAAATCACAGCAGCATCTCATGGATGCCTTGAATATCTAGCACGGGCACGCAGGAGATAATCTAAGGATGAAAGGGTAGTAGGTAAGATGTGACTCCTTCTTAATAAAGTTTGAAATTGATTGTTAACTTACATTTTGGATAATATATTGGCCCATTTTCTGTTACTACACTGAAATAGCTGAGGCATACCCACCTTTTAAAGAAAGGGAATTTTTTAGGTTAAAATCCCACAGGCTTAAAGTTTAATCTCTTATTCAGACTCCAGACAGGATCTCTTTTGGTTTTACACTTTCTAACCAGTAAAAATGGCAGAAATACAGGCCGGATAGAAAGATCACAGTCCAAGGAAAGGGAAACAAACATGGGCTGGATCCCTACATTCTCTTCTGAGGCCACATCATGAAGACTTTCCAGACACCCCACTTCCAATGCTACTTCCCCTAAGGATCAAACTTCTGACCCATGAGATCTTATAGAATAAACTCAATTCTTGTTCCAACCACAGCAAACAGTAAGAAATTAATCTTTTCATTATTTTTAAGATTTAGAAATTGTTCAATTATTTATATATAAGGGCATTGTGGGTTCAAAAAAGGGAGTCAGATTCCTAGAACTGGAGTGACTATGATTTGATCGACATGCATTCTAACAACTGAACCCAGGTCCTCTCAAAGAGCAGTATGTGCTTTTAGCTACTATGCTTTCTCTCAAGACTGACAAGATAATCCAATGTGTCAATTCTGATATCTCAGTGATTTCACCCATGTGTGTGTAGTACAAGTTAATATTATCAAATAATTTAAGATTATTACTATTCTCTGTAAGTACTGAGGCAATGATTCATCATATATGTACGCACTAGTGAAGCGCGCCACGGTGCCGCCATGTTCTCAGGATCTGGCATTAAGCCCTTTGCCGTTTTTTCTATTGTCCCTAGTTGGTAAACAACTTCTGCGCACGCTCACCGCTGACCCAGGAGTAATTTGATTCTCCCTATCACTTGCTCACACGTCTTGCTCACACGATCACCTCAGTGTGGTCTGAGCCAATCAAGCAGTGATACGTCATATCGGACAATGACATGTCAGAGGCGGACCAGGGGCTGTATATATCCCCCCCCACACCCGCGCGGACAGGCTTGGGGTCTTTTTGCCTCTATCTACGCTTCAGTCTTGTGCTCCATTAAAGTATGTTCCAAGAAGAATCCTGTTGTGGGGTCTTCTCTGCTGGCGGAGTTGCGCGCTGCACACTAGTAGCCTGTTTGCAGAGGAGTTGGACACTTATTTGGAGACAGAATTGGCTGTAAGACTTGCACTAATTTAACAAGGATTTATTATCTATGAGGCAATAGAAAGGATATTAGGAATAAGGATGTGATTATGCAAAACCCATATTTTCAAATTGTTTGTTGGTTGTAAAGAGTTCAAGGGTCCCTGAACTCGAAAGAAATATCACAATAGCAGAGCTTCAAAGATAATTGGAAATTTTCTAACAGAATAAAGAAGAAGCCTTTTGGGCAAACAAAATGTCCATGACATAGAGTATGACAGTGTCAGCAGCAGTCTGAGAATCCCTCTGGGTCAATGGAAAGAGACAATATTGATGAATCTGAATTTCAACCTCTCTGTGCTGATGCCTGAAGTTGGCCCTTCCCAGCAACTGAGACTAGAAATCATTCTTGCAGGGTGATGTCTATACAATAGTGAGGACTACAGAGTCACTGAGAAATGAGTTAGAAGTAAAGGGATAGAGACTCTCTGGCCTGTGTCACAGCTCATCTGGGCCAGTCATCCTAAACGGTGGTGATAATCTGTGTCATTTGTAGTAGTTGGAATAAATACTCATACACTGGTCCCATCCCCAATAGTTCTGAATTGTTGAAGGGTTATTGTTTGTTTGTTTTGTTTTTTACTGGCATCAGAGCATACTTTTATTTTTCAAGTTCTACTGGTGAATTCAACTTGCAATTAGAATTCCTAAGCATGGATTAAGGACGTACTCATAACTTGGCTAGATGTTTCTATCACCTAAGCAATGTTATGTTCTACATATGACATGGCCTCAAAGGATATATGGTTTTGAAAGTCTGTATTTTTACCTATATGAATATATGTGCATTTGTATATATGTGTGTTTGTGTATTCATGTGCATGGACATATGTGTATGAATGATTTTATTGCAGAATCTGGTATTATTTTCCAATAATTTGTCTTATTGCTCTACAACTAATAATCAAAGAAGAAAAGCAAAACAGGAATTCAGGAACCATAGCCTTTTTATGAAGTGGGAAGAACAGGAGTTTTTATTAAAATGATATCCTGCTCCATTACATTCAGAGGGTTAAAGTGTCTTACATTACACCAATACAAATATTGTATACTTTATAAAAATGAAATGGATTTAATGATGTGGAACTAGCATACATGTGTGAATTGTTGATAAAGAAAAACACAGCTCTTGCCTCAAAGAGAACAAGAGGGAGTTCTTCTGTGCCAAACACAAGCAACCATGGTCCAGGAACATGAACTTAGGTTGCCCTGAATGAAAGCTCCTCCATGGAAGACACTAAAAGAATGTTTATAATCACAGAACAAAGGCAATGCACAAATAAATGGGTTTCCAAATACACTGGTGGTATTTACATGTAGCTCAAAGCTCAGAAGTACTGTCTGTGGGTTTTAGGTCCTTTCTGATCACACTGTTAGCTTCTGGGTTGGTAGAAAATAGTGAACTGCCTAATAAGTAAGATTTGCTTATTACTTGGAAGATATTAGATCAGATACAGAGTTTGGTAATTGGTGTGTGCTAAGGAGGTTAAAGATAGCCATGATAGCTTTGGCTCTGGATCTGCACCACTACATCTTCCCACTATATGAAGTCATAGTCAACTACTGGATTTGCGAGAGCTGCAGCATAGACATTGATTCTTTAGAGAAGTTCACCTAATTCAAGTACATGGTACCAACTTGTTTAAGGTGCATGTTTGGTGGAAAGCAGCATTGATTCAAGGTTTTTTTTTTCTTTCTATCCCTCTAGGAACTATAGTTTACATTTAAATCTCTGGATGGGGCCAGCATTCACAAATGCTGTTGGGCAAGCACACGCTGAAAAGAATGTTTGATGTTTACTGTGGTTCAGGTGTATCCTTTTATTTCCTCTAATTTTTTTTGTTGTTAATCATGGGACTAGGTGGAGGACAACTTGTGTCAGTCAGTTTTCTGCTCCTACCTTATAGTTTTTAAGGATTGAACTCAGGTTGTTAGGTTGTGTAGCAAGTCTTTCTGTATATGTGTTGCTTTTATTGGTTAATGAATAGAGAAGACGTTTTTGACCAATGGCTTAACAGAATATAGTCAGGTTGGAAAAGATATATACAGAGAGTAGGCAGAGTCAGGGAGATGCCATGGAGCTGCCAGAGGAAAAAGATGTGAGCTGGCAGTTGGAACCTTGCTGGTAGGCCACAAACCTTGGTAAAATATAAAATAATAGAAATGGCTTAACCAAAAAAAAAAAAAAAAGAAATGGCTTAACCAAAAATATAAGAGCTAGTTAACAATGCCCTCAAGTGATTGGCCAAGCACTGATTTAAATAATATAGTTTCTGTGTGATTGTTTTGAGTCTGTGTAGTCGGGAAATGGACAAGCAGTCTCTGTCAACAGTTAGGCCCGGTGGCAGGCACTTTGTTGTCTGAGGCATCTCGACATCACATCATTTTCCAAAAAGTTTTATGTTACATAAAATGGAGAGGGTATTTTTGTCTCATGCCCTCTGCTTTAAAATTAAACTCTATGTAACATCTTTTAAAGGCTATGTCTTCCCTGAAGCTGCTTGAGGTCATTTATAATGGGGGATTTTAATTAGAATAGATTTGGTTGGAGTGGTTTTTCATTTCTTGGTCTTATAAATAAGATATATTTTCTTTGTTTGCCCTCTGAACTTTAAATTGATAAAGAGAACTAAGGTCACTAGAGGACAACCATAAGAAGAAACCAGAATATCCCAGAATATTCTGCAAAAAGGGAACTCCAGGGACCTAGCTTTTTACTTCCCTAAAGGGGAAGTAACCCTAACCTTAAAAACATCTTCTGAAAAATATGAGTCTTAGCCTCCTTTGCTGAGACTCTTTGAAGGTTACTCTGAGCCTTTTGGCTTAATGTATCTTTTTTTCTATTTGTGTTCTATGAAAATGAGCATATCCTGCCTACAAACTGACTGCCTCAACTCTCATGTCAATTTGGCTTCAGTTAAAGTAATCAGAATTCTTTCCCTTTTCCTGTTCTTCATCCCTTCATTGTACTATTGTGTCACTTGCACATGGCGGGGGGTGAGTAAAAGTTTATTGTATGGTGCTAATTCAGTTGATTTCTTCTAGGCTGCTACCTACACCTTATATCAGCTTCAGTTATTAGAGTATGGAATAGCAGCAGATATACTAAAGAAAGAGTTAAAATGTGGCATAGAATGAATGGCTTATGGTTTTAAATACACACATATAAGTGTCTGTATACATGTGTATGACCCAAATGTCCTTTCATCAAGTCTTTAGTATTAACTTTTGAACCGTCTTGTGTTTACTCTTAGAGCTTCCAATACCACTTACTCTGACTTGAGACTCTCACAGAGAATCCCAGGGTTTCTGTGCAGTAAACAAATCATTAGTACTGTGCTTTGTGGGCAAGTATTTCTGGTTTCAGAATTGAGTTGAACTGTTTTTACAAGATTCTTTTTGGTCATTACTTTGTTTCTTCATTCTGGGTCAGATCACTTGTGGTTTTTCAGTGCATGTACCAAGAGCTACACTACATAAAATGTCAATGAAAATGACTCCTGCCTTAAAAGCAGTGATAGTCTATTAAAATAGAAATATAAAGAGTACAATCATAATTTAAATGTAAAGTATAATTATAATTAAAATGTGCTAACCAGAGCAAGGAGGTTCTATAAGAGTTTGTGGAAATGCAGAGGAAGATGGGCATTAGAAAATTCACTAGGGAGAACAATAATCTGCACTATGTTAAGCAAAGCACAATAACAATTAAATAGGCCAGGCATTATGGAGAAACACTTTCTACAGGTGGCATTCTAAACCATTATCTTAGGTTCTCCAGGCATATTTCTCACAAATGAAGCAAATAAGAAAGTAGAAGGGATAGCTTTCTGCAAAGAACAGAATTAAGGTTGTAGATGAGAAGAGAAAATAGAAAATGACAAGGAATTAAAGAAAAACCAGACTGTCTCTGTGTTAGGTAAATGAAACAATTTGCTATATACTCTTTTTTTTTTCTAGCATTCGGAGCTCTGATCTTTCTTTACTACCTCTGGGTAATGTTATCTTCACAATTCTGTGGCAGTAACTGGATGTTGACACTCTCTTCAAACTCTAAATTGTCAGTCAGTAAAATCTGCCTTGTGATTCTATCAGCTCTTTAGCAGTATCATTTCTTTGTACTTGAAAGTAATCTGCCCACTGTTAAAATTCATCTCAAACTTGTTGGGATGGAGACAGCTTCCATTCATTTCTGTAGAGCCTATTGTGAGGGTGAGGAATCTTTCTATGGCTTGAATCTTAAGATAGGTTCTAGAAGAAATGACATTCTGTTTATAACTCCAACTTGTAATTTTGTCTGCCTCATGGATAAAATCCTATTCTGGCCTCCACATATTTCATATCCTTTTGAATTGCTCTTGTTCTGCTGTAATCTCCTTTCCTTAGACTGCAAAGACTAATATCCACACGCTCCCCTATCTCTCTTACATTCACCACCCAATCTTATAGTAGCCTCACACTCGCAGTAAATGACATTAAATCCTATAAAAGCATTTCTCAAATGTGCTTTTCTCAAAAATGTGCTTCACCAAAGTACAGTGCTTTAAAAGCTTTAGGAAGAAGGTTGCTAGTCAAATAAATGTATTAAAGAACATTAAAAATAAAAACAATTTCTGAACAACTACATAGTTAAAAATCATCTTACTGATATTCGGTTACCATTTTAAAGGTAAAAGAAACATTTTTAAAAATTCAAATCCATAAGGCATACTTTAAACTTGTTGAACAAAATACTGTTTTGTTGGTAGTCAGAGAAATCTTTGTGATCGTTGAAAACTACCCTCTCCAGCCAGTCTAGATTCCCAACTAGTATTTGAGGATTTCAACTCTACATTCACCTATACCCTTTTAACTACATTTCTGATTACTCAATTGTGCACAATTTTTGTAATAGTACTTATGCATTGAGCAAGATCTGTTTTTATGTATTTATAAAAATTATGAAAATAAGGTCAACAAATTAAGATATTTTCCCCAGATGGACATTTTGATATTTAAATCCTTTAAAAATATCTTTTTCTTTATTTCTGACCATTTCATCTGTGCATCCATGTATTATTAAATTAATGCCCTCAATACCCTTTTATCTTTTTCCCTTCCTCTGAGTACCCTCATTCAGTGATTATACCACTGAAGCAAATGACATTCTTCCTCTAGTATCAGCAGTATCAATAAATCTCCTGAAAGGGATAGGGCTTCATACTTCTCCAACCATGATAAAGTATTGCAGAACCCAATCTTATACTGGGATTCATGGCTGCTGTGTTCATGAATGTAACAGCTATGTTCTATCTGGATTACAGAGTTTTGTGGAACTTCTCCCCACCTTCTGGCTCTGAAAGTTTTTCTTCCTTTCTCTACAATGACGTTCAAGGGTGTTGGGGCCTTGATATAGATGTCCCTTTTACAACTAAGTGCTCAATAAAAATTTAATTAATTGTTCTTAATATTGACTTTCTCTTCTAAACCAAACACCATGGAATTCAATATCAACCTAAACATGTAGAAATAAACATCACTGCCCTACTAGATTCATAGAAATGTGTATACAACTTTGTGAGCTTGTGCTTTAGAAGATGACTTCAGCCAACCAAGTAGTTTTTGTGGTTGTTGTTATCATTCATGATGTTGGTGACTTTGGAAGATGAGAGGCAGATTTGACATGCAGAGAGAACTTGGGTATAGAATTTATTTAGTGTGAGGAAGAGAGAGAGAGAGAGAGAGAGAGAGAGAGAGAGAGAGAGAAGGAGAGAGAGAGAAAGAGAGAGAG
>NW_004949165.1:1026711-1030179 GCF_000317375.1 Microtus ochrogaster | reverse complement strand
AGAGAGAGAGAGAGAGAGAGAGAGAGAGAGAGAGAGAGAGAGAGAGAGAGATGAAGTGGAGGCAGGAGATCTAGTTGCCTCCTGGGTAGGAAGGGGAGAATTGGGAGTGGTTGGGAGTGGTTAGGGTTTGTCTCTTAAAGGTAGAGGGTATTCAGGTGACAGGGCAGGCAAAACAGATTAGAACATTCCCACCTTTCTCTTCAAATAAAAAAGGTGAGAAGTTAGGTAAGGCAGGGTAAGGGGATGGAAGCCTTGGGTTCTCAAGACTGCTTTCTACTTACTTTTGAATGTTGAAGTCTTGGGGGATCTGAGAAAGCTGGGTGTTGGTCATGTTCTCAGATAGCTGATTGATTCACTCTTGTCCAGGATTTGTAGTGAAACTGTCCAGTTTCTCTTGGACCTGACAAGGTGTTGGCAGAGTAAAGGACAATGTTAAGTTTAGAAAGAAAAAAAAAATCTTTATGTCCTGGGAATTGAGGAGGGTGTCAGGATCAGGGAATCGAGAAAGGGGTTTATCTGACAGTTTAAGGTGAATCTTTCAGTCAACTCCCGGGAACTTACAAGAATTCTTTGAGTTTGTATATAAGTTTCATAAACATACATTGTTTAAACAACAGCATATTTGTGCCATAATGTCTGTGACAAATGTTTTTGTACAATGTAAAATGTCTTTAGAAAACAACCAGAGAAGGCAGAGGCAGACGGATCTCTGTGAGTTCGAGAGCAGCCTGGTCTATAAGAGCTAGTTCCAGGACAGGCTCCAAAACCACAGAGAAACCCTGTCTCGAAAAAAACAAAAAAGAAAAAAAAGAAGAAAACAACCAAAGAGAATTTAGAATCTTGATCTTGCAGTCGTGGTGGTAGTAGCACTCACCAGTGTTGGATTAATAGCTTATCAGCATTTTATTGATAATGTTAAGACTATGAAAGGCAGTAGGAGTAAGAAATTTGATAACTTGCATTTGCCCTAAGACCTTTATGACTTGCAGATACACACCTTAATAACTTGCATTTGTATATCATAAAACACCCTTTATTTAGAACACGGTAAGAAGTTATGCTAAAATTTGTTTGGTGAGGTTGTCCTTTTAAAGTGCCAAAACCTCTCAGCTGTCAAACTGCATCAGAGATCTTAGAGAAGGATAAAATTTTATTTGAGTCATTGATTTAAAAAATGATAGAGAACTTACTCAATTGGCAGCATAGAACCACTCCTCAGGGTCCTCCATGTTCATTAAGGAGCCTTCTGCTGTTTAGTGCAGGGCCTGCCAGGTTTTAGAAGATCCTATGAGGTAGTACATTTGTAGGAAGGCAAGCTTACCTTGCCATCAATTCCAGCCGATTCCTTCCACTGTCTGGAGATATTCAGGATTTTAGATGATGTTGTTCTGTGTCCATCTGTCCTCTGTCTTCCTTGGAGGAAGTGGGGTGCTGATGTTAGGAGCCAATCTGTCTCTCTGTTATGAAAAGTCTTTTAATAATTAGACATTTTAATGACATATTCCTCAGATCTCTGAGCACTTGAAGGCTGTTTATCAGGCACAGATAAGCTATGACTACAGAATAGGATCTGTCTGGAGAGCTGGGTACAAGCTTGATTGTACTGACTCTCGACTAAACAGGTGTTATTTATACTTGTGAAAACGAAGTAGAAAAACTGTTTGAAATAAAAGCTTAACAGTAGAACTGACAAGAGAGGAGAACAGTTTACAGGAAAGGCTATAGGTTAGCTTTTCTTAATCTGAAATAGATTTTTTATTTATTTATTTTTTTATTGAGAAAAGGAAAAAAAACAAGTTTCTGCCTCCTCCCAGCCTCCCACCTCCCTCCCCCTCCTCCCACCCTTCTCCCCCTCCCTCTCCAGTCCAAAGAGCAGTCAGGGTGCCCTGCCCTGTGGTAAGTCTTAGGTCCTCCCCCCTCCGTCCATATCTTGGAAGGTGAACATCCAAACTGGCTAGGCGCCCACAAAGCCAGAAAATTAAGTAGGATCAAAACCCCTTGCCATTGTCCTTGGCCTCTCATCAGCCCCCATTGTTCGCCATGTTCAGAGAGTCCAGTTTCGTCCCGTGCTTTTTCAGTCACAGTCCAGCTGGCCCTGGTGAGCTCCCAGCAGACCAGATCCACTGTCTCAGTGGGTGGGTGCACCCCTCGTGGTCCCGACCTCTTTGCTCAGGTTCTCCCTCCTTTTGCTCCTCACTGGGACCTTGAGAGCTCAGTCCAGTGCTCCAGTGTGGGTCTCTGTCTCTATCTCCATCCATCACCAGGTGAAGGTTCATAGCCAAAAGGATAACTAGCCATAAATAAGGGTCACGGAGTCTACAATTGGCGAACCTAAAGAACCTAAAGAAGCTAAGTAAGAAGGTGAAATAGATTTTTATAACCATAAATTTCTATCATTATACAGAATGTATTTTAAAGCAGAGTTGGATTATATATACAGTTTGTTGTAACAGATTTAAAAGTACATATCAATTTAATATATTTGAGACTTATTTCTTTCTTAGTCTGGAATAAGATGCAATGAATAGAAACCAGTAGGACTACTTAAAACATTTTTAACATTTAGTGCATGTTTCATACACCGTGTTTTATACACATATACTCACAGAGTTAAAGCTAATTTATATTCACACAAAAAGTTAACTCAAAAGTCATATGCATATACATGCACATATATTAAGCAGGAGTTGGGTGAAGTGGATGTTCTGGTGCGCCCTACTGAGAGCATGCCATTGAACAAAACATACATGTAACAGAGTCAGTAAATGGAATTTAGAGACAAAAACTTTTATGATTTTAAAATGCTGGCGAGTCCCAGGAGGCAGCTGTAGGCAGGCAGCAGACTCTGGGAGCAGCCAGTCCCAAGGCAGAGATGACTGTAAGATCCCTGGAGGGGGGCGGCATGTGAGCAGGCAGCGAGCTCACAGAGCAGTGGGAGCCTGGCAGGTCCCCAGCGGCTGGGTCCAAGGTCCCTGGCGGGGTGGGCTGCTCGCCATGCAGCAAGCAGAGACAGCTCGCGGCAGGTAAAAGGCACATAGATACAGTAAATAGCCATAAAACTGAACATTTATTACTTAAAGGAGAGAGAGAGAGAGAGAGAGAGAGAGAGAGAGAGAGAGAGAGAGAGAGAAGAGAGAAAACAGAGAGGGTGTAACAGAGAGACACGTGTACACAGGCCAAGAGGGGACAGTAAGAGAGAATCCAAGATGGTGGGGCAAAGGTGGGGGGGTCGGGGAGTGGGCGTGGCTTGCCCCTTAAAGGGCCAAAAGAATAACATTCCTGGATCCTTGGCCGGGCGGTGGTGGCGCACGCCTTTAATCCCAGCACTTGGGAGGCAGAGGCAGGCGGATCTCTGTGAGTTCGAGTCCAGCCTGGTCTACAGAGAGAGAGAGAGGGAGACAAAGAGGGGAACAGAGAGACACACGTGCACATGCCAAGAGGGGACAGTAAGAGAGAATCCAAGATGGT
>NW_004949165.1:989076-1026611 GCF_000317375.1 Microtus ochrogaster | reverse complement strand
AAAAAAAAAAAAAAAAAAAAAAAAAAAGCAGGAGATTAGACACCACAGTTTGACGGAATTGGAGCAGTGAATTCTCAAGACTGCTTTCGGCTGATTTGTGGGCATCGTCTTTGGGGGGGGGGGAACCTGAGAGAAGGCTGGGTGCTGGCCACATCTTGGCATAGCTGGTCTCTTTGCTCTTGACCGGGTGTCTGTGACATGGAAATGTCTGGTGTCCCTTATCCTGTTTAAGGTTTGGCAGAACAGAGAACAAAGTTAAATTAAGGAAAAAAAATTTTTTTGGACCAGGGAATTGAGGGGGATATCTGACCTGTTTAAGGTAGATTCTTTAATTCGGCTCCCTGGAACTCACAAGAACTCCTTGAATTTGTGTAAATAGAAGTTTTAGACACATAAGAGATAAATTTGATTTGAAATTTGTTTGGTGAGGTAACCTGCCAAAACCTCTCAGCTATCAAACAGTCAGAGATCTTTGAGAAGGATAAGATTTTACTTGAGTTACTGATAAAAAAAAAATGACAGAGAACTTACTTGGTTGGCACCCAGAGCTACCCTTTTTGGGTCCTCCATGGTCACTGAAGGTTGCACTTGAACTTTGCTGGTTAGCGCCAGGCCTGCCAGGATCCAGAAGAACCTGTGGGATAAGAAATCTGTAGGAAGACAGGCCTACATTAACATGAGCAGCTAGGCTGTCGATTCCAGTGATTCTGTCCACATGTAGAGGTCTTTAGTTTAGACGAAAGGCAGTTTTGCCCAATGGTCAGCACTCAGCAGTCGAAGTGAACTGCAGAAGGGCGTTGTTCTGTGCCCATTTATCATTTGTCTTCTTTGGAGGAAGCAAAGTGTTGCTGCTAAGGAGCCAACCTGTCTCTTCTTGTTATGAAAAGTTTTTTAATAATTAAATACTTAAATATCACATTCCCCAGATCTCTGAGCAGTTGAGGGCTGCAGCATAGAATCTGTCTGAAAGGTTGGGTCTGAGCTTGACTGCACTGGCTCTTAACAGGTAAGATACACACTCGTAAAAAGACAGAAAGAAAAAAAAAACTGTTTGTAATATAAGGTTAATGGCAGAACTGGCAATGGTAGAGAACAGCTTAATATATTTTAAAAAGACTTAAAAGTACATACCAGTTTAGAATATGAAACTTATGATTTTGTAATCTGAAATGAGATGTAATAAACAATTATTATACATAGAAAGAGTGAACAGGAATTGGGCAATGTGGATGCCTTTGATGAGCCCTATCAAAGGCATGCCATTGCACAAAACACATGTAACAGAGTTAACAAGAAGATTTTAGTGAAAACTGGGGGAAAAGGCAGGGTATATATAAGTAAAACCGGGAGAGCATGGTCACATGACCTGGCTCTCAGCCAAGATGGTGGTAAAGTCACCTGACCCCAGTGAACATGGCGGTGTCCACGTGTGCACAAAAAACACAGGGGAGGGGCAAAAGTCTGGAAATGAAAACTGCACCATGCCATGGCTGGAATGGAAAAGCCGTCTGGAAGTTTAAAAGCCAGGGAGCCAGTTGCTATCCAGAGCCAAAATTGTGAAAACCTGCAAAACCGTGTGAACACCCAGGACTCATGGAAGAGCATCCTTGAACTGCGAGTGGGGTGTTATGGTCTAGATTGATTCTGGTAACCCAGAATCCAGAGAGGCCAGGGCCGTTCTGAAAGGTGGTTATGATGAGATAAGAGAAGAAGGAAAGAGAAGTGAACAAAATGAAAAAAGAGATAAAGAAACTGAGGACCTGGTCCCCAGTTGAATGCACTGCATGGGAAGTCAGTCCCTATGGTCAGTCCAAGCATGATTCTGGTAAAGGAAAGCAACCGTAGCAGAACAAAAGCAACCTTAGCAGAAAGGGGAGGGACTCACCAATTGAAGCCATCCGGGAAGCTGGTGGTGGGCTTGGAAAAAGAACCCGGTTCAGGATATCTGAGTCACGTGGCACCAATTTTATGATTTTTTTTTTTTTTTTGGTTTTTTCGAGACAGGTTTTCTCTGTGGCTTTGGAGCCTGTCCTGGCACTAGCTCTGTAGACCAGGCTGGTCTCGAACTCACAGAGATCTGCCTGCCTCTGCCTCCCGAGTGCTGGGATTAAAGGCATGCGCCACCATCGCCTGGCTAGGGTAAGACTTTTCATGGGGAGTCAACAAAGTCTGACACATCACTTTGAGGCAGGACCAAAGCACTCCCCACTATATCTAGGCTTAGCATGGTATCCTCCTCTTCAAAGAGAATGTGCTCCAAGACTCCAGTTCAAGCACTAGGCTGCGAGCTCACAGAGCAGTGGGAGCCTGGCGGGTCCCCAGCTGCTCGCTCCAAGGTCCCTGGCAGGGCGGGCTGCTCTCCATGTGGAGAGGGGGCAGAGACAGCTCGTGTCTGGTAAAAAGCACATAGACACAGTAAATAGGCATAAAACTGAACATTTATTACTTAAAGGAGAGAGAGAGAGAGAGAGAGAGAGAGAGAGAGAAGAGAAAAGAGAGAGAGAGAAGAGAGAGACAGACAGAGAGAAGAGAAAAGAGAGAGAGACAGAGAGGCAGAGAGACACATGTGCACAGGCCAAGAGGGGACAGTAAAAGAGAATCCAAGATAGCGGGCAGGGGGCGGGGCTTGGGGAGTGGGTGTGGCTTGCCCCTTAAAGGGCCAAAAGAATAACAAAAACATAAGTAAACAGCAAGACAAGCCAAGGAGGAATACCTTAGTAAAGATGGCAAGCTGGTTGCCTGATCTGCCCTTAGTCAAGATGGTGGTGAGGTCATCTTACCTGTTCTCCTTACCCTTAAGGAGTCAAGATGGCAGTGATCATATGTTGCACAGAAAAACCACATTGTTAGAGCCATGTTGCAAATTTTAAACAGATACAAATAGCAAGAAGGACATAGAGGATGTGTAAAACATATATTTAAAGCAGAATTACATCTTTGTGGCCACATCATTTATACATTTTTCATACATGAAGTAGACAGGAAAAGTACTCAGCACAGCCAGCACCATGGGCAGGGAGGGTTGGAATTGGAACAGCCATCTCGTGGATCCAACCAGTTTTGTGGGTTTCCACAGAACAAGCAGGAGCAGTGCAGACAGAATAGAAGCAAAAAAAAAAAAAAAAAAGAATAAGAGTTAGAAAAGTAGCATTTTCAGGCAGGGGTGGGGGATTGCCCAGTGAAAGGAAAAGTGGACAAGCATGAGATACTGGTGGGACAGAGTTTAACATAGCTGGATAGAAACTTTCCACCTGCCTGTTTGCTAATAGAAATTAGAAAGTTCCCACTTTAGGTTGTTATTTAAGGGGTACATAGGCCATTTGTTAGTGCAAATGTGGATAAGGTTAGGAATCTGTAAATAAGGCAAATTTATTTTCTGTGGCCGAGGACATGTGAGAGAGAGACGAGACCCAAAGGCTAGCTATCTGAAAATGTCTTTGAGATAGAGTGAGGGTCAAGGCTTATCAGCTCAGAGGATGGGACAAGACCACTTCAAGTGGCTGAGGGACTAAAGTCTGAGAAATGAGAAATGTGATCCCAATCCTCAGCCATGGGGAGTTAGCAGAGATGAATGTCAGCAAAAACTGATTTGGGGAAGAGAACCTTACCATTTATTCTGTGTTGTGTGCAGTGATGGAGCGTACAGAGAAAGTCAAAAAGTAGTCCAAGTCCAGGGTCCTTGCGTGCTTGGCCAAGTCATGCACCAATGTTACCATTCACGATGGCACAATCCTGGCAGGTCCCCTGATTGGTGGGAGACCCCAATGGGTAAGAGACAGTCAGACAGATATACCATGCAGAAAGAGCTTGTAAATAGTTTATTTAGTGGGACAGGAGAAAGAGCAGAAAGAAGGGGGGGGAGAAGGGAGGGAAGCATAAGTTGTCTCTTCAAAAAAAAGGATGGACACACACACACAAGGGAGTGTAGTGGAGGTAGAAGATCTGCTTGCCTTGCTGGGAAGGGAGAGATTGGGAGTGGGTGGGGTTTGTCTCTTAAAGGGACAGATACCCAAGTAACAAGGTAGGCCAGCAGATTTCAACAGTTGTATATATAGGTTAGAGGTTTTCTTTTTTAATTCTGTAAAATATAGAATTGGTACTGTCTTGTATCAGTAAATTGTTTAATGTAGGATGGACATTTTAAGGATGTTGTCTCTTGTAATCCACAGACACTGGGTGTCATCTCAGTTGTTTCTGTCTGCTATAACTTCTCACATCAATGCTGCTTCAATTTATTCTCTAATGATTTTAACTAGCAGATATTCAACTTTACAGGTTTGGGACCCAAGGATGCACAGTTTCTACAGCATTGATTTTTCTAAGCATCTAAATTCTGTGAATATTCCCCTCTAACTACTATTAGGAAGCCATTGAAAATATTGAGTTAACTTGTTCTAGAATCTGAGTGTGCTATAGTTTTTCTTTTGTACTGAAGAAAAGCCTATGCTTCTGCAAAGAGAGAAGGTGAACCAAGAGCTATAAATCAATAAGAACTAAGCTAATGACTTACCTCCTCTCCACCTGTAAGCTCAATTACATAAGCAGCTACTGAAGCTGAGCAATGATTTTGTTCCCAAGTCAATCATGCTTGCAGCCATATTCATCCAGCAAATGGCTTCCTGTCTTTGAAGTCTCTTGGGATAGCTGATATACCAGAGTGAGAAATGCACTTAGCACAGGTGGGTTCCTCATTCCCTTAGGGGACTTTGAATTAAAATATGATAATCTTTTCTGAGAGCAGTTTAAGTAACTCTCTAGAGACCTTTGGAGCCAAGTATTAATATCACGAGATATAAAAAATAAGAAATGCTATATGGAGAAAATATTGAAACACTTGGAATAAGAATGCCAGCTCCGTAGTCACAAGATATTTTGGTCTTGCTGAACTAAATTATGAAGATTTAACATTTTTCTTTTTTAACAGGTTTGTTTGGTATGTGATTTATCTCCAATAAGTTGAAGGTTTCAAAAATCATGCAATTCAGTATGCTTTGATGTAGATATGATCCTCAAAAGTATTACTATATTTGGTAATAAATATAGTTGGAACCTCCAGAAGTTTCTTTCTGTCTCTAATATTTCCTCTGTAGGTCCAGACAGTTTTTATAAACGTATCATTTAAATGTTCTGTCTAGTAGATAGAGTAATTATTGTTATTATTGTATGTATATTATTTCTGTACAGGGAACTCTATGTTTTCACAAATGTGGAAAGAGGACAATTTTGTTGTCCTTGTTTACTATCTGTCTACTACCTTCTCACGGGATTCAGGTGTTGAATTTAGGTAATCAGATTTCTACAGTAAGCTTTTGTAAGTGAGCCACCTCCTTGGCCCTCTGTCTAGTTTTACTGTCCCTTTTTATTGAGTCATTCTGAGAGTGGTTTTGAATACAAGTCCCTCATTAGATATGCATCTTGCAAATATCTGTGACTTACCCTTTCATCTTTTAAAAACATCCATTAACTATAGTAGCTGGGGCCTACCCATAGGGTAACTAAATCTCTCTCTCTCTCTCTCTCTCTCTCTCTCTCTCTCTCTCTCTCTCTCTCTCTCTCTCTCTCTCCATATGTATGTTTCTATATGGAATTTTAAATACTTAACTATGTCCTTCCAGAATGGGAAAGGTTAAGAATAATGAACTAATTTTTTGACAGCTTTCATATCTAGGTTTACAGAAAGTACAGCAGAGATATGTGAAAAATGTAAAATTTGATGAGGAAAAGATAAGAGAAAATTTAAAATTTCTGACAAGGAAAGTGCAGAGAACAGGGCTATAATTGTTAAATATACTAGCGGAATTAAGAATCATGTGTTTTGCACTGGAAAGTTTCCTTGAGAATAATACGCATTCCTCAAAGTCTCCAATTTGTAAAAATGCAAATCCTTTAGAAAGGAGAGAGAATGAGTGAAGAACATCGTCATCAAAGAGTTTCCATTTCAGGAAGCATCACTTAGGGAAATATTTTCCCAGGTTCAATTACCAAGATGCAAGGAGGCCATTACAACCGCGCTGGATCGCAGGCAGAGTGCATCTTAGCTGTCAGTAAAGCTTGGCAACATCATTCAATGGAGCCCATCTGCAGTGATACAAATTGCAAGAGTTAAAGGCTCAAAGCATCGTGTTTGCAGATCAAGTTAGAAAAGGGTGAACTTGTACTAGGTAATACCTATTTGAGACACGATGGGACTGAGTAGAATCACTCAGGAGACAAGATTCTGAGCATGTTTGTGTAAGTTTTCCCAGAGAAGTTTTGATTAGGTTGAAGATCCACCCTGAATTTAAAGACCAGTCTAAAAGCTTGGGTCCTGTATCAAATAAAGCTAGACAAGTGAGCAAGACAGTAGAGCATCAACAGTCCCCTCTGCTTCTCGTCTGTGACAACACAGTGCAAACAGCCTGCCAATGTTCATGCCTTCATAGCTAGAGGCCGTGTTACTGCCACAATTTCCCTCCTTGGTGAACTGTATCCTCCAACTGGGAGCCAAAATGCCTTTTCCATCTTTAGAGTTGATTTTGTTCTGTATTTTTCTCACAGCAACAAGAGAATGACACAATATACATTTTTCTCATATTGCATAACTTTTAATTGTGTTGTTTTTTTATTATTGTTATTTTAATGCTTTGTTTTTAAATTTTTTTAATTAAGTTATTTTATTTACCATATTAGTGAAAATGTGTCCTATATTAATAAACTTTACCAATGAATCCACATATTTTTGTGCCATTGGTTTTGTTTTGTGCTTCATTGTTGTTTTATTCATTTTGTTTTTATTTTCACTTCAATCTGAAAAACTGTATTCACCATTTCTTACAAAACAAATGTAATAGTAATAGATTTCATCAAGTTCTGTTTGTTCAGAAATGTCTTTTTCTTGCAGCTAGAGTAGTATTGGCCTGCTGTTTCTCTTGCAGGTAGAGTAGTACTGGCCAGATATTTGTCTTGCAGATAGAGTAGTACTGGCCAGATGTTTGTCTTGCAGATAGAGTAGTACTGGCCAGATGTTTGTCTTGCAGATATAGTAGTACTGGCCAGATGTTTTTCTTGCAGATAGAGTAGTATTGGACAGATGGGTCGTCTTGCAGATAGAGTAGTACTGGCCAGATGTTTGTCTTGCAGATAGAGTAGTACTGGCTAACTGTTTGCCCTTTATAAGGAAGCTGTGAGAGCTGGTCCTTTCTTCTTCTATGAGGACACAGCCAGGAGCTGTCACAGATAAGGAATAGACTGCCACTGGAAATGGAGTCTTCTATATTCCCGATCTTTCTTTGTTGTGAAACTACAAAACCCAGTAAATACATATTATTATTCAGTTATTTATTTGTTCAAGTAAATAATTTTTAAGTGCTTCAAATCTATCAGAATTAGACTAGATTATGGGAATGTAGGCAACTCTTTTGTCTGGAGCCTTGTTCACTATTCTTGAAATATGCATTGAAATGTTGTGCCATATAACTAGATAGATCTTGAAAAGGGAAGCCAATATTTTAAGTGGGGGAGAGCAAGAGATTGTAATGAAATGTACACAACATGGAAATAGGCATGCAGAGTGTAGTTTGCCCTAAAGAAAATGATCCATAAAATAGGACAAAGAAGGAAGGGAAACACATAAGAACAAAACACATTGGCATGTTTATTAAAATTTCATAATCAATCCCTTTTTTATATGCTGAGAAGGACACTTGAAGTCTTCCTGTGGCCTCTTCATATATACTAGCAACATACAGCACACATAACCACCACACTCACACAAAAAGAAATAAAATATTACAGGAAGCAGTTTTTCATATATGGAAGTATTTGTTTAGCCAGAATTTTCTGATGCAAATGAAACTCAGGCTCAGACCTATAAAAGAGAGTAAAGCAGGTGACTTTGTTCAAGGTCAGATTTGACTCTTGTTCCCTCAAGTATATTCAGAGCTCCCAGTTGAAACTCGTCTATGCTGGGAACTTTCGTGTCATAATATTTTACACAAGTCTTTACTGCTGCCCTTCCTCAGAATTGGTAGCAGTGGGTTTCATTAATGTTTCTTTCAACTATCACAGCAATCCCTGGGAAGCAATACCATGAATATTTTATTTGTATTTCTAAAGTATAGTATCCAAATACATTAGATATTATTGCTCTTTTTTTAAATGTCTGATAAGCACTTAAATCTCTCTCCACCTTTTTCTGATTCATATTTCATTTTCCACCTTAGAATTTTATTGAACAAGAAATATTGCAGTTGGCATCTTTTAAAATTTATAATTCTTCTTAATTCCATAATAACATTTACCTAAATTAATTAACCTAAGTTAAATATCTCATCAAGTTAAGCCCTGTAGTGACTATATTTGGATGCAAACACACACACACACACACACACACACACACACACACACACACACACACACATATATATTATATATAGTTTGGGGTAATCACAAAATAATTTAGCAATTGATTGGTGCTTAAATGTGCATGATAGTTCAGTAAATTACTATTTGTTTTTAGTTATTGGCATAAATTTTGCATTTCATCACAATAATTAATTTAGAACCTCTCTGATATCAGTAGATTTACACCTAAAATGAAAGCAATGATGCATGATAATAAGATTTAGTTCTTCTGAATCTAATTTATATTTCAAATCATGAATAACTCAAGACTTAATCATTTTGAATTATCCAGGTAAAAACTCTTAACTTTTATGGTTTTGTTCTTATTAATTTTTTATTCATTGAGAATGTCTTACATGTATATAATGTATTATGATCATAACCGCAACTCATTTTCCCTTCAGTTCCACATATAACTTTCCCCAAATACACCTTCCTCCCAGTTTTATGCCCTGCTTTTTTGTTTTGACTTTTCCTAATAGGATCATTTAATTGTTCCCTTATACATATGTGTGTGGGATCATCCATTGGACCATAGGCAGACTACCAGTTGTCACAGTACAAAGAAGAATGACTAATCATTCCTAACTGTCATCAGATACTAGCAGCACCACAGCCATAGTAGAATCTCATACGTTTTTCTTCCACCCATGCTCAATTATGACTAGCTTGATGTTGTCCAAATTTTATGCAGGGAACCACAGTATCCATGAGTCCTTGAGAGGAAGTCCTGTGCCATGTGCCAAAGACAAATTTTCACAACACTTCTCCCCATCCTGCTGTTCTTGTGTTACATTAAATCATTTCCTACCAAGTCTTTTGTGTAACATGAAGGGGCCAGGTCTGATTGTTTGTTGGGGTTTTTCTGTCCCGCCCAGTTCCCCACAACTGTTTAACCCCAAAGAAAAATCACATATAAGTCTCCATAAATTATAAGCTGATTGGCCCATTAGCTCTAGCCTCTCACTGGCTAACATCTTGATTAACCCACTTTTCTGATCTATGTTAGCCATGTGGCTCAGTACCTTTTTCAGTGGAGCAGATCACATCCTGGGATGGAATCAACTTTCTCCTTCCCAGAATTCTCCTGTTCTCATTACATCATTTTTATTTCCTGTCTGGTTTTCCCACCTATATTTCCTGCTTGGCCAATCAGAGTTTATTTATAACATGATTGACAGAATACAGGCAATTCTCCTGCACCAGTCTGATATGTCGGTATTCCCACATGCAGGAAGAACACTATGTAAGAACATTGGTATCTTTCTTTACTAGCAGCCTACATAGAACCTTTGGCACTATGAAAGCTATCCAGCAGAGAAGACATTTTCCAGTCAGTTTGTGATAGATTCTTCTATGCCTCATAAACAATGTGTAATGTCTCCCATGATATGGTTTTACCATCTAGTTAAGGTAGACAACCAAGAGTAGTTTGTATTGTTTTGAATACCACTGGAATATCCTTGAGTTATTGCAGGGAGTTATCATAGAACTGACAATGACACTACACACGTGGTTTTCACTTTATAACCCATGCCTTCTGGGAACATCACTGTTCATCCATGCAAACTACGTACATTTAAATCCTTTATTTGTATTCTCAGTAGATGTTCTACAAATCTGTGTATTTCCATTAGGCTTTTTTGTGCAACCTTAGTTTGTGTTAACACATGTCTACTCTTTCCTCTTTCCCATTTCCCATCCTAATTTAAACATTTACTTTCAAATGACCCACCCCTTCTTTGATATCATATGTATTCTACTATCCTAATTTTACTTTTAATTGCGCTACAAGTTAGTAGGTTCCCCTGTGGGTTTTCATATACACTTCATTTGATTACCCCTTCCTTTTTCCCTGATTAAACATTTACACCATCAGAATCTCCCCCTTCTAATCTCCATTTACATATATTATACTGCTCCCCTTCCTAATACATCTGTCATGTATATGGCTTTCTACTTTCTGGTGTCCTCTTGTGCCCAAAGTTAAATGCACAGAAGATCTAAAGCTGGCATCCACATATGCGAAAACACAAAGCATTTGTCTTTCTGTGCCCAATTTACTCAGATGAGAGTATATTCTGCAGTTAAGTCCTTTTAGCTGCAAATTTAATAATTTTATTCTTTTCTCTACAACTGAATATCAGTTGTGTATCTGTACCACATTTGCCTTATCCCCAAATTAGATAATGGACATCTAGATTAATCCAATTTCCAGTGTTTTTTGAAGAGCATCAATGGATATGGATGGACAAGTGTGACTTTACATGTCTGTAGACATACAGTCCTTTGAGTAAATGCGCAAGAATGGCATAACTGGGTCAAATGTAAACAAATGAATAAAAATAAAAATAAAACCCCTCCAGGGTGGTTTCCAAAGTAGTTGCACAAACTTGCAAAACTACCAACAGCATATAAGAGTTTCTCTTTTCCTATATCCGTGCCAACATTTGGTATCATTTGTATCCCTAATAAAGGTCAATCACTTTTTATCTTAATTTGTGTTTTCCTGACTACTAAGATGTTTGGTGGTCTTAATTCTTTGTCACGATTTATCTGATCTCCTTTTTAGTTGGGTTTATTTCTCGATGTTTAATTTTGAAATCTTTGCATATTCTAGAGACTGTTAATCTGACAGATGTATAACTGGCATTTCTCCCATTCTGGAAACTGCCTCTTCATGGAACTGGAATTCCTTTGATGTATAGGTACTCCTTTCAGGAGATTGCACTTTTCAGTTTCTGGTTTTATTTCCTGTTCCACCAGTCCTACCCAGACAGCCATACATGTGCCTGTAAGCTAGAACATGCAATCTGCACTTTCAGGGTATCTAGTTCTGATCATGTGTTTGATCCTTCTGGAGTTAAGATCTGGGCAGCATAAGAAATGAGGATCTAATTTCGTTTTTTCTACATGTAATTCACAGTTTGACCAGCACCATTTGTTGATGATACCCTCTCTTTCCCAATGTCTATTTTTAACATCTTTTTCAAAAATCAATTGACTGTTGTTCCATAGGTTTATACTGGGCCCAATACTCTATTCCGATACTTATGTGTCTGTTTTTGTGTCACTACCATGCTGGTTTTGCTACTATAGTTCTCTACTATAATTTGAAATTGGTTATAGTGATACCACCCATAGTGCTCTTATTGTTTAGAATTGCTTTAGTTACCCTTGATCTTTTGTGCTTCCATATAATTGTTTATTGTTTTTTTCATATGTCATTCATATGAAGAATGTTCTCAACTTGTTATTGTGGTTGTAATACATACATTTGAATTTTTAATAGGGTAACAGCTTTGAAGAGATTAATTCTGATCCACAAGTATGGAAGATAGCTCTACTTTAGTATCTCAGTGTCTTTAAGTTTTCCTTCCTTTGGTTAGTTTTATTTCCAAATTTTTGTAATAACATTATTTTATGCATGTCTGCATGTGTATGTATGTATGTGCATATATGAATTATTGATGAAATTGTTTTTCTTATTCCTTTTCTATTATGCTTGTGTTTGCTAAATAGGAAGGCTATTGATTTTTGCATATTAATTTTGTATCCCACCACTTTAATAAAAAGTGTTTATCAGCTGTGCAATTGTGGCACACACTTTTAATCCCAAAACTTGAGAGGTAAAGACAAGCAGATCTCTGTGAGTATGAGGTCAACCTGGTCTACAAAGTGAGTCCCAAGACAGCCAAGACTGTTACACTGAGAAACTCTGTCTCAAAAATAGTGTCAATCAACTTCAGGAGGTTCTGGTGGAGTCTTTAGGGTCTCTTAAGTACAGAATCATGTCATTTATAATTAGGAATACTCTGACTTGTTCTTCTTCTGGTATCCACATTTTTTCTTACTCTTACGGCACTAGCTAAAAGTTCAAGCAATATATTGAAAATAAGTGGAAAAAGTGAACATTTTTGTCTTATTCCTGATCTTAGAAGGAATGTCTTGAGATTTTTTTCTATTTAGAATGATGTTGGATTTAGGTTTGTCATAGACAGCCTTTATTGGACTGAATTTTACTCTCTCTATTCCCACATTCTTCTTGACCTTAATCATGAAGGAATGTTAGATGTTATCAAAAGTCTTTTTTCTTTATCTAGTGAGACATTTATGTGATTTATGACTTGGAGTTTATGTATATGATGAATTATGTGTATTGATTTATGCATATTGAATCATCCCTTTGCTGCTAGATTCAAGATTTTTTAGGTTCCCATTATACTTTTCTTTCTAACCTAGTTATGTCCAATAGAAAAAAAAATGGAAGATATTTATGTAATCTTCTGTTCCCCACAAACTACAATTAGAAGAGATCAAAAATTTTAATGAGAACTTTCATTTAATTCATTTTATGTAATATGTTATTACTTATTATTTTCATATGCTATCAATATTCAAGTTATTTCTACAATAGTTTAGTTCTTAAATTAAGTCTCTTCAAAACTCAATCCATATTTAATTCTCAGAGCATATAATACTTTAAATAAGTCATGTGTTAGGTGCACTGTATAGCCACTTGTAGCTCATGACTACCATAAAAGAGAGCACACGTGTACATTATGAGACACACTAACTCCATCCATCAAGCTTTCCTTGTCTATTTTTCTATTTCTTATTTGCCTTTCCTTTGCAGAAAAGATCAGTAATTTATAGCTACCTGTTCTTAGTCCACCCTCACTCTTAAATTTCAGAGCCTAAATACATTTTTCTGACTTCTTCCTGAAACCAACGTGCATAGATATGCAATGTAGGCAGCAGCAGCAGGCTCAAAGTGGATAGAATGCTGAGACTTTTCCCTCCTCCTTCACTCTCTCCCATTCCTTAGTGCCCATGCTGAGAGTAAACTTCAGTCCTTATATGTGCTATTCACACCCTCTGGCACTGAGCCACAGCCCCAGTGGAATCGAAGCTTTTTATATGTAAAATATCACAATCTTTCTAAGTTAAAATTCAACATTTAATTTTCACAAAATACTGTGAAATGTGTCCTGTGATCCTACTTCCAACGCAAGGGAGCAGAGACTCAAATGTGTTGAATAATTGTCACTAGGTTTTCATGGAGGTGTTTAACCCAATCTGTGTTCTTCTTAAATATAAGCTTCTCTATGACGGTGTATAATATATGATAAACTGCATTCTGTGTTTGGTAGGACTCTTCTATAAATGATTAAAAAAGAACACTGCTATGAGGTTGTGAGACAGGTAGTGTCAGGAAAATGAAAAGTGCAAGAAATGGTAGATTTTCAAATATCGATGTGAACCATCCTTGTGGACAGGAGTCTGTGTTTGTTAGTCCCCAAGATTTTTGTTCCTAATTTTTTCTAAATTGGACATTGAACTTAAATCCTTTATCTCAGTTTTAACATTGTAGTTGGTCAAACAGTTTGGAGTCAAAGTAACTCTGTAAGTCTGAGAAGATATAAAATAAGATAAGGCATATAAATTAATACATATACAATTACAGGATCATGGCTTATAATTGAACTAAATCAAGATCAGAAACAAAATTTTGATAATACGTACCTACTTTGTTGGACTTTGTTAAAGCACTGATTTTGCTGGATATTCTATATTTACAGGACTGATATTTAGCTAACCTACCACAGGGAAGACTAGACAAGGAAAGCTGTCTGTTTCAAAAGACTGACACTTACTTGGTGCCTTGTCATGTGTCCCAAAGCTGACAAATTATGTACGGTTCATTGGGTTTTGTTCATGTTTCTTTCTGATATGATTCAAGGTAGTTATAGAAATATGCACATGTGCGCACGCACACACACACACACACACACATATAACTTTATAAGCACACATTAAAGATCCTGAGATGAAGCATCTCCATAGGGCTGAATATACAAATGCTACACATAAGTTTAAAGAGAAAACCCATTGATATCTTACTAATTGGTTTTTACACCACCAAAGAGGTGCTGAAATTGAAAGGCAAGAAATTTCTAACAGTTTTTGGGAAAGGGATCCTTTTGAGAATCACCATATGTTTTGAGAAATTTAGACACTGCAGCATAAATCCAAATAATCAGGACTCAGTTTTCCTATATTTGGAGTGCATTCATTAAAACTGCTATAAAAATACTAAAAATATACTTGCTAAATCTGTAACTTCAGCTTTGATCTTACAGGCACAGCTTTTTCCCTATTTTTTTGTATGTAGTTGTACGTAGTTGACACATACTATGATTGCAAGAAGTAGTAATGAAAATAATTTTTCTGTGGTTCCTTGTACATATTTGGTTATAGTCTGTGTTCTATAGCATTATGTAGAGAATTAGGTCAGAAAACGGTCCTGGGAAATAAAAGGTCTTGAATTGTATTTGAATAATGGTTCAGTTCATATCTAACTAAAGTGAGATATTTTTCCAATTTGCCAGATTATATTTCTTGCCAACACATAGGGACAATACTGGATTTTATTTGTAGAACTAGAATTTTTTTTTTTGGATTTTAAAACAGCATTTTTATTATTCCTTATGAATTTCATACAGTGCATTTTTTCTTTTTTCTTTTTTTTATTGAAAAAAAATTTCCGCCTCCTCTCAGCCTCCCATTTCCCTCCCCCTCCTCCCCCTCCTCCCCCCTCCCCCCACTCCTCTCCCCCTCCCTCTCCAGTCTGAAGAGCAGTCAGGGTTCCCTGCCCTGTGGAAAGTCCAAAATCCTCTCTCCTCCAACCTGGTCTAGGAAGGTGAACATCCAAACTGGCTAGGCTCCCACAAAGCCAGAACATGAAGTAGGATCAAAACCCAGTGCCATTGTCCTTGGCTTCTCAGCAGCCCTCATTGTCTACCATATTCAGAGAGTCCGGTTTTATCCCATGCTTTTTCAGTCACAGTCCAGCTGGCCTTGGTGAGCTCCCAATAGATCAGCCCCACTGTCTCTGTGGGTGGGTGCACCCCTTGTGGTCCTGACTTCTTTGCTCATGTTCTCCCTCCTTCTGCTCCTCATTGGGACATTGTGAGCTCAGTCTGGTGCTCCAGTGTGGGTCTCTGTGTAGAACTAGAATTTACATGAATCTTTATCTACAGTTGGTCATTTGAGTCATAAAAGTTCATCCCTTTCCAACCATTTTGAGACCTGGCTTAGGAAATAGAGTATTCATTATAAAATTTGAGAATATATATATACATATATATATATACATACATATATATAGAGAGATACATATATACATAGAGTATGTAGTGACATTTTTGATGTTCAAAAAAACACATCTCTATTTTACTTCATGCCAGTGATTGATGCCATTCATTGAGAATATTTAAAGTAAAATTTTATATGCTAGATTTGACAATCCACAATAGTACACACCAGACTAAACATCTGTGGTCCTCTGTAGTCAGAGATTTCTGGTTTGGGAATCAAGTTCTTACTCCTCTACTTATGTAACATGAAAGGGGCCAGGCTTGTTTTTTTGGGATTTTGTCCTGCCCAGTTCCCCAGCTGTTTAGTCCCAGAGAAAACTCACACAGGGATCTCTATAAGTAATAAGCAGATTGGCCCATTGGCTCTAGCCTCTCACTGGCTAACTCTCACATCTTGATTAACCCATTTTTCTGATCTATGTTAGCCATGTGGCTCAGTACCTTTTTTCAATGAGGCAGATCACATCCTGCTGCTTCAGTGGGCTGGGCAGGAGTGGGAGGAATCAACTTCCTCTTTCCCAGAATTCTCCTTTTCTCATTACATCATTTCTACTTCCTGTCTGGTTTTCCCACCTATATTTCCTGCCTGGCCAATCATCATTTATTTATAACTTGATTGACAGATTACAGACAATTCTCCCACACCATACTTAACCCTCATAAGTAAGACATTTTAAGTACCTTATGTAGAGAGGATTTAAAGGCTTTCAATTTATACCGAAATTCCCTGTGTATTTTCAATATCCTTATATATACTTTTAAGGTAATACTGACAACATTTGAGATTCTCTCTTACTATTTGGGTTCAGATTTACAACATTCACTTTCTGAATATCAAAGCTCTAACTTGAATTCATATATAGATACTTATATTTTCCCTTTGTGATGTTTCAGTACTTCCTTTCTATTGTCATCATAAGGATTTCATTCTATATTTCTTAGTATATGTAGCTAGACTCTTTCAATAATATCTTAAATTTAGTCTTTTTCTGTGTCCTAAATCAATGGTTAGTGTGTTAACTAGCATACTACTAGTTAAGGGAAGAGATGTATGTTATAGCTTTTAATGAATTAAATAAAAAAATTACTTTGAACTTTCTAACTTCAGATATGTGTAATTTTTTTTAAAAAAATGTATGAAGTAGTCTCAATTGTTTGGCAATGTTTATATTTACTATTGTGGGGAAATATTTTGTCCTTTTATTGACAAGAAAGTTGAAAGGTTAAGTGTTTTTTCTCAGTTAAATGTGTAAAAATTGGCAGAGGGAGAAATTCAGCTCAAATCATGTTGGTCACAGCAATAAATCTGATCATGGAAAAAGGAACTTGTTTCTTGATTTTTCTTATTTATTTCTATTAAAATTTAGAAATCCAAAACAAGATTGTATAGAAAATATTTTTATGACATTGCATAAAGATATTGTTTCAATAACATAGGGAATCATTTTGATCAAAAGAAAAAAACAGCAGAAAAATGAGAGAAGTAGAAATATTAGATAATACCTGGGGCACCACACAGTAAAAAGATTAGTTTGGATAAAATAAAGTTTTATGATCCTTTATAATTATAAAGGGCCAAGTAGGTAAGTATCAGTAAAAAGCAGACTTGAGGACAAAGTAAATGAAGGATTTTTGAAGTCTAATCAATCAGATTACCTTTTTTTAGTTTTATGCTTGACTATATTCTGAATTAAACTTTTATTTCATTAGTTTTCTCTGTAAATATTCTTTATTTGGGACCAATGCAGGTCATTACCCATTTAATTCAATCAGAGGTAGTGTCTTTTAAAGAACTGAGTTGAATTATGATCAAAGCATTACTTTGATAGGAGAGAAGCACATATGAAATAGTTTGCCTTGATGCCCCAGGCCTTTTGTCTATTTTTCATGGATCTCACAAAGAACAGAATTGCTATAACTTGTTGACTTTCTGCTTAGCGATAAAATAAAGAATGTGGTCATCAGTTTATTTGAAGAACAGCTTTGTTTTTCATCTTCTGCCTAGTGATTTTTATGGTTCTTAAGTTTTGAGGATAAAGGAAAGCCATGTACAAAGGAATACATCTAACATAGGCTATCTAATACAAAAATACTTTAAAAAGTCTCCACAACCCCAGAGAAGCTAAGTAACAAGGAGAACTCTAAGAGAGACATACATGGATTCCCCGTGGGAGTGGGGGAGGGGAGGGAGGGAGGGAGGAAGAAGATAAGGGAGTGAGAAGAAGAGCATTAGGGAATGGGATGCTCAAGAAGGGGGAAAAACAGAGAGGAAGAGAAAAAAAGAGATATTGTGACTGAGGGAGCCACTTAGGAGCTAGTGAGAAACATGATACTAGGGAAATTCCCAGGAATCCACAAGGATGACTCCAACTAAGACTCTAAGCAACAGTGTAGAGGATGCCTAAACTGGCCTTTCCCCTGTAACTAGATTGATGACTACCTTAATTGTCATCATAGAACTTTCGTTCAGCAACTTATGGAAGCAGATATAGAGATTCAAAACTGAAGTACTGGGCTGAGCTACCAGAGACCAGTCAAAGAGAGCAAGGAGCAACAATATCAACAAAGGGGTCAAGATCATGATGGTGATACCCACAGAAACAGCTGACCTGAGCTAGTGAGAACTCATTGACTCTGGACTGATAGCGGGGGGAAACTGCATAGGATCAAATTAGGCTCATTAAATGTGGAAGACAGTTGTGAGGCTTGGGTAGTCTGTGGGGCCACTGACAGTGGGACCAGGATTTATCCCTAGTGCTTGAACTGGAGTCTTGGAGCACATTCTCTTTGAAGAGGAGGATACCATGCTAAGCCTAGATATAGTGGGGAGTGCTTTGGTCCTGCCTCAAAGTGATGTGTCAGACTTTGTTGACTCCCCATGAAAAGTCTTACCCTAGCCGGGCAATGGTGGCGCATGCCTTTAATCCCAGCACTCGGGAGGCAGAGGCAGGCGGATCTCTGTGAGTTCGAGACCAGCCTGGTCTACAGAGCTAGTTCCAGGACAGGCTCCAAAGCCACAGAGAAACCCTATCTCGAAAAAAACAACAACAAAAAAAAAGTCTTACCCTTTCTGAGGAGTGAATGGGGGGTGTGATGGGGGAGGGTGGGGCTGGAGGAAGGGAGGGAGTCAGAACAGGGATACCTATGTAAAATGAGAAAAGATTGTATTAAAAAATTTTTACATCAAAGAAAGTCTCAGGAACCAATAACTCTTCATTTATGCTCAAGGTCATATGTGTAATAGTATAAATATAGGAGACCCAAAAATGCTATGAATTATTGCTATCCTTTATTTTTCTGAAATTTTATTACTCTGTGTGTGTGCACATGTGCATGTGTGTGTCCATGCAAACCATACAACATATGTTAGAAATCAGACTACAACTCACAAGAGTTTATTTTTCCTACACCATTTAGGCTACAGGGATTGAAAGCAGGTAGTTACGAAAAGTGCTTTTATACACAGAGCCAACTCTCCAACTCAGTGCTGTCTTTTGTAAAGTAAATTCAAATAAGTTCTTGCTATCCCAAGTTTTTATATTTCTTAGATTTCAGTAAAAAATAAATTTAATTTCTCTAATCTCAGTGCTTCTTAAGTTGTATCATTAAAAGTGTATACATGTATCTATGCTGATACCAAATAGAAATGATTAACAAAAATGAAAATACAGTATTTTAATTCCTAGAGGTAGTTCTATTTTAACACTGCTGAAATTTAAAAAAATAGTTTATATATGTATATAGATACATATATGTGTATCTATATACATATATGTGTGTGTGTGCATATATTTTGTCTGTGTGTGTATATGTATGACATGAGTACACCTGGTGCCTGCAGAAGACACAAAAGAGCATTGGAACCCCTGGATCTAGAGATAAAGATATTTATAAAGTACCATGTGAGTTGTGGGAACTAAACATGGGTCCTCTGAAAGAGTAACAAATGCTTTCAACTGCTGAACCATCTCTCTAGCTCCCATGACTGAAAAACTTAAAACACAAAAGTGATTCTCTGATAGTATTTCATGTTATTAATACTAAATCAGTTATTAAATGCAGACCCATTGTTGGGCAGATATATGTTTCCTTGAGTTTGAAATTTTTTTTTTAAGAAATGGAGTTTGAGAAATTCTTGATGACTATCACACTTGCTAAATGCAACCTATGCATCCACTTTGCAATCTAGTTCATCGTGCACAGAATCTCAAGGTCTCCCGTCCTTTTGACTTGAGATTTAGACATAAACCTTGTGAGATGTTTTGCCTAATTTCTTTCATTCTTTTTTCTTCATATCTCAGTTTTCTCTCCACCTACCACATAGGAAATGACAAGAAGAGCAAAACAACAACAAGAAGAAACTACTGATTGTTTACCTGCATTCATTGATAGTTTTTCATCCCTTTCAGCTTAACTTCATGGACTTATGGCATCCATCCATTCATTGTGTCACAATGTATGTCTGATAGATGTGTTAGCCTGAGTGCTTGTAACACAATCTAACTAATACACATTTGCTTATGCCTTTCCTACAGAAAACACTTTAATACATCACAACAACAAGCAATATATATGTGACAGTTGCATTCCATGTTTCACAGTCATAAACTGTGAAACATAAAATTTTCTGTGTTTGGCAGACTGGGGCCCACATCTAAATAGGCTGAGTTCCAGTTCACACAGGTAACTACCAGGATGTACCTCCTATGAGCCACAGATTAACGGTCATGATTGGCAAGGTATTTATTTCCTTTGCAGTGCAGAGAGAGACAAGTAATAGATTAGGACTTTCCCCATGTGAGGAATAGTAACCTTAATGACAGTTTCTATAGAAATAATAATAGTCTAGAATTAGCCACTTTAGTGACAACTTAGGAAACAGGACTAGTTATGATCTGTTTTAAAAATTGTTCTGTCATGCAGATTTGTGAAGTGTAGTGTGTTAATGCATGGGTACACAGAGTGTATCATTACCAAGTCAGGGTTACTAACATTTCTAACTCCTTAAAAATTTCAATTAATATAATGGTCCATATTTATAAGATATAGTTACATTTCAATAACTGTATATGTAATACTTACTGATCAGGGTGATTAACATTTCTGTCTCTTCATCATTAGTTTATATCTGAAGTGAACAATATAATTAATAAAAGAATAGCAGGTTATGGACTCCAATGTTTCCACTATTTTCATCACTAGAACTCATTGCTTCTCACCTTCCCACATGATAATATAGTGTGTATTATATATTTTTAAAAATTTTATTCCCTGTTCAGAGAGACCTCTGAACATGGCAAACAATGAGGACTGATGAGAAGCTAAGGACAATGGCACGGGGTTTTGATCCTACTTAATGTGCTGGCTTTGTGGGAGCCTAGCCAGTTTGGATGTTCACCTTCCTAGACCAGGATGGAGGGGGGGGACTTTGGACTTTCCACAGGGCAGGGAACCCTGACTGCTCTTTGGACTGGAGAGGGAGGGGGAAAGGAGTGGGGGGAGAGGAGTGGGAGGAGGGGGAGAAGGGTTGGAGGAGGGGGGGAAGGGTGGGAGGAGGGGGAGGGAAATGGGAGGCTGGGAGGAGGTGGAAACTTGTTTTTTTCCTTTTCTCAATTAAAAAAAAATTTATTCCCATTTTTATTAAAAATAGTGTTCTTTATCACCTAATATTACTGCTCCCATCATTTCCCCCAGTTTCTCCTCCAGCTCCTCTCTGATCCAGATTCACTCCTTCTATATCTCTCATTAGCAAGCAAGCAGGGGATTTAGGATAATAATAAAATAAAGCAATATATTATGATTAAACCAAAATTAATAACTAGAATAGGACAAAACAAACAGAAAAAAAGAACTAAAGAAAAAAACACATGAAACAGATATAGACAGCAGAGACAGACTCTTTCGCATACTTAAAATCCCATTAAAAGCACTAAACTGAGACACATAATATATACACAAAGACCTGAAGGATAAAAAGTAAGAAAAATATATGAATAAAGTAAAATTAAAAAATTATATAAATTTTAAAATAAAAAGCCCCAACATGATCTGAGGCAAGGAACCTCCAAGAATGCTGTTTATTTCATTTTGTGTTGGCTATGTACTGCTGAGCAGGCAGCCTATGAGTATTTTGTTTCCCTAAATTTTCATTTGCAAATAGTTATCAATTGGAGATTGCTTCTAGGAGCCCAGACCTTGTGCATGCTGCCTTTGTCTCTGAGTACACATGTGCATTCATAGGGTTGATTTATAGGGTCTTGTTCTCCTGGTGGTCTCCAACATCTCTGGCTTTTACACTCTTTCTGCCTCCTCTTTTTTGATGTTTCCCTGACTCATGAGGAGAGGGAGCTGATGGAGTCATTCCATTTAGAGCTGGGTATTCCAACCTCTCTCTCTGCATAATTTTTGGCTATGGGTCCCTGTATTTGTTCTCACCTGTTGCAGGAGGAAGCTTCTCTGATAATGACTGAGCAAGACATTGATCTATGAGACTAGTAAAGACATTAGTAGTCATTTTATTGCTCATTCTTTTAGTATAACGGTAGCATTAAGTTTTAGCCTAGTTCCTTTGCCTATCTACCACTTGTGGGTTCCATCTCATGGAATGTGCCTTAACTCGGATCAGACGTTAGTTGGTTATTCCCACAGTCATTGAGTCACCATTGCACTAGCGTGTCTAGCTGACAAGACACCACTGTAAACAAAGAGTTTGTGCCTGGGTTGGTATTTATATTCCTCATTTGGTAGCATGCAGAGTACCTTCCTTTACCTGTACTTCCTGCTAGCGCTAGGGGTAAAGGCTCTACTGTGTAGCCACCAGCTTGACTTATATATGTTAAATGAGTTGCACAGATGTTGCTTCAGTAGTGGGTCTTGTCTTCAGTTTGTGTAGAGCAACCTAGAGCTTTGGCAACAACCTGTGATGTTTTGGAGTTCCCATAAAACATCTTTGGCCAACAATTTAATTAGATATAACCCAATCCCAGTACTGGATTCTTTTGTGAGAAGCAAAAGATTTGCAGCTCAAATCTATTTGCTCCCTAATAAAATTTTTATTTTACTTATTTCATTTTCTAACTTCAGAACATTAATTTGTTTGTTTTTGTCTATATCTTTATATTGACATTTTTTTTTTGCTTGACATTCATTATTCTTCCTTCTTTTACTACAGCCCACAGTCATATTTCTTTGCTTCTTTTAGGCCACTTTCCCTTCAGTCCTCATATTCAACACTTGATGCCTTTTGTATGTTTCATAATCTACTATGGAAAGCTACGCAGTTGAGAATGATGCTATTATAATACTGAAAGTCAGTTTCATCATCTTTAGTGTTTGTTTTGTTTGTTTACTGTAGGGAGTTGTGTAGCTGGAGGTTGCTTGTTCATTCCCTGCAACCCTGATCCGAAATAACCACATAGAAACTGTATTAATTAAATATCTGCTTGGGCTATTAGCTTTAGCTTCTTATTGGCTAGCTCTTACATCTTAAATTAACGCATTTCTATTCATCAGTGTATTGCCATGTGGCTGTGGTTTACCAGCAAGGTTCTGGCATCTGTCACCTACAGGCAGCTACATGGCTTCTCACTGACTCTGCCTTTTTTCTTCCAGCATTCTCTTTAGTTTCCCGCCTAACTCTACTCTGCCCTATCACAGACCAAAATACTTCTTTATTCATTAACCAATAAAAGCAACATATATACAGAAGGACTTCCCATGTTAGAGTTGTTTATTTGTCTAATGATTTTTGTAAACATTTTTATAGCTATTCTAAGCTTTGTGTTATCCAAAGTCATAATTATTTTAACTTATGGAAATGAGTATTCTGCAGAAATGTCCTGGGTTTATTTGTGTTTACCCAAAAAGGGAAGGAATGAAGGCTTTAGCTGATATTTGCAGAATAGCTTGTTTTATACACTTTTTACTTCAGAACTTCACCAATCTGCCTGGCCCACAAGTCAAAAAAAAATGAGTTTTTTTTAGCTCTTTTTTTTTTTTTTGAGCATATGTCCTGCTCTGCAACACAAGCATATCTTGGTAAATTCTCCTTTGTAGGCAAAGCATTCCATTACCCAGATTCATCAAAGAATCCCCAGTGTTGTGGTGTATCCCATCTGCCTAAACTGATGTTGGTTTTCTTATCATCTCAGGTCTCAGGAAAAGATTAACTTTGATTTCAGTGCTTTAACACAATATGCTCTCTATGACCACTATTCTGCTCAGAAAAGCATTTCAAGTGCAAAAACAGCATCAAGTAGTTTTTCTGCACTGTTTTCTAAGAGACTCCCAGGTAAGCTGAAGCTGATACTCTGCCCTACTCACAACAGAGTCGAAGGGTTGGGGGGGTTCACTCTGAGATGCAGCTCTGTCTTTAAGTTTGAGACACAGTAGGCATGGGAAAGGTTAAAATGAAACAAAACTTTCTTGAGAAGTTTTGTTTGTTCTTCTGAATTTTTCTTGAATGCTGCAAAACCATTTTTTTAATAAAATCAATTTTGAAAATTTCCACCCTTCTTTCTTTAGACTTATATACTTTATTTTCCTTGATACTCTACCTGGAGCTTTTAAGGTCCTTGAATTCAGACTCACTCTGACGGTCAAACCTAGATCTTGAAAAGAACAGCTATATATTTCTCTAATTTCTTAGCAGTGATGCGATATCACTGACCCTGTAGCAGATTCTTAAGAAAATACCGATTGCTCACACTTCTCATTGTTTATACTTCTCGATTTCCCCTTTCAAGTTAATATTAATAATGAATATTATTAGGGAGTATTGTCCCTTAGTTCCTGGCAATGTGTTTTATTTAAAAGTATCAACCTGAATTTGCAAACAATCTTTCTACATTAATAATTAATAAAATTTCTGTGATTATAGTAGTTACCTCCTACAATCTAATAAAACATTTTTAAAATTAGAAAAAAGTAGTCTTCACACATTTTTAAAAGACAATAATCCTGTTTTATTGAGCTAAAGAATATAATGATGTTCATCATTTATAAGGACTAATCCTGAAAACATTAGTTCTAATAGTACCAAAATGCAATTTGAGACTAAGTTCTCTACGGATACCATATTTGTTCAAAAGTAATTTTACAAAGATGTTCACATATTTTTCATTTTTAATATGGATTGAGATTTTAGCTTGGTGTTGGAGGACTTGACTATATATGTGTAGTTTTAAACCCAAGCATTGATCCATTGATCAGCTACATTTTATAATGTACATAATAAAGAGAAAAAAGATAAAATGTAGTTATATTGTTGTGACAGAGACTGATACTAGGGTCTAGTACATGCTGCACAAACACTGAACCATTCCAACTCATAAAACATGCATTACTTTAAGAAAAAAATCTTTTCTAAGAATATATTATTTCCTATTAGTTATAATTAATGGCATATGGAGGTTTTGAAGCAAATAAATTATAGAATATAAATTTAGTCAGAAATGTACAGGGTGTATTTCATTCATATCAACTGACAGCTATTCAACTCCCCAATTCAAAGCTACATGCCTTTATATACATGGATAAAATCAGGCATGCAGCTTGCCTTTATATCCTGTTTATCTATAGATGTGATTGAAGGATGTTTTTGCTTTTGCTGTTTCTCTTTTCTCAAGATACCTCAGAAAACTGTTCAAGATGATATTCTTGTTTCTAATCATCATAGAAGAATATACAAGCATACAAGGGAGACAAACTCTTCCACAGGATCTCTTGCTTCAGTACAAAGAGCATCATCATGCCGAGTGAGATTACTCTTGCAGCTTTGTTGATGAAGTGTTTGAAGTTGTGCATGGTCGGAAATGACAGGAATGAATGACAAGTCCTTACTCTGTTTTCCCTGTTAACAGCACAGCCAGAAATCTATACTTCACTGCATTCACCCGACTTTCTTGTTCTTTTATCCCACTACAAAGACTGGGCATAGAAAAGAAACATTTTGTACAGGCTTTAATTAGAAAAACACTATATTTCTTGAAAGAATGAAGAGGGTTTTCAACTGAAACCACTATTTTGTTAATTGGTTTGTTCCTACGATGGCACTTTCTACCAGCCTTTCCAAAGCCAGCTCTTCCAACTTGAAATTCTCCATACTTTGTTGTCACAAACACGGTAACACTTTTATCTTCATATAAATGAAGACTAATATACTTAAAAGTGTATATTAAGGTAAGCCTAATGTATCTTGTGATTATGAAAAACAACCAATAACATACATCAGAACTCTGAAAACTCCTTTGAATGAGAATAGCCCCTGTAGGCTCATATATTACAATGCTTACCCCCCTTTTGGTGGAACAGTTTGTAAAGGATTGGGAGGTATGTCCTTGGTGGAGGAGATGTGTCACTGGGGGCAGGATATGAAGTTTCAAAAACCCACACCATTCCCAGTTAGCTCTTTCTGCTTCATGCTTGTGGATCAGATGAAAGCTTTCAGCTACTGCTCCAAACAGCATGCCAGCCTGTCTGTTGCCATGTTTCCTTCCTACCACAATTATCATGGACACACCCTCTAAATATGTAAGTTCAGCCCCCATTAAATGATATCTTCTCTAACTCTAACTTGGTCATGATGCTTTGTCACAGCAATGGAAAAGTGATGAAGATAAGCCTTCTTGCTTATTTTCTCTCCTGTACTCCTAGGATTCTTCCCATCTAAAGTCCACCATATTTAATTTACTCCAGATCAGTTTTCATGGGGAATATTGTCAACTATTTTGTATTTCTGTAGATCTAGTCCTCACAATGCCAGAATCTTATTCATTGCTAAGTGATAGTTAATTAATTTGGTAGAAATAGTTGGAGCTCATGGTTGGCATTCAGCAAGGCTCTTAAGTGTGATTTTTCTATCATAAAAAAATACTTTCAATGTAGAGAATTCGACACAGTTAAATAGCCATAATCTAGTGGGGGAGCTTAGAAGGGCATGAATGGATTAGAACTGGTTTTGCTTAATAGATCTTAATAAAAAATCACCAAGTGATTAATTCAGTTATTTTACTGTGGTATTAGTATGCTGTAATGTCACAAAAATTGTCTTATAGGAAATATCTCAGCAACATTTATTTAATTTAGTTTTTCTAATAGCTGCAAAATGAAATTATCGAAGAGTGAATATTTGATTGTTTTAATATATATTTGATAAGAAGAAAAAGTACTTTAGGAAACAACATAGCAGGCTGGGCAATAATCGCACAAACATTTAATCCCAGTATTTGGGAGGCAGCAGCAGGCAGATCTCTGATTTGAGGATAGCTTGGTCTACAGAGTGAGTTTCAAGACAGGCTTCAAATCTACATAGAGAAACTCTGTCTTGAAAATCCTCAACGAAAGAAGGAAAGAAAGAGAGAGAAGAGGATGGAAGGGGTGGGGGGAGAAAAGCATGGCAAAGAAATAAAATAAGTGAATGTCTTAAATATTGAAACAGGACCTATGATTATTGCTAGATTTAATGAGAAACCAGTTGTTGTCTAGTATATTCTACTGGACAGTACATATTTGCTTCTTGCCTGTACAAAACTCTGCTTCATCTAGTCTGAGACTAATCAAGACTCAACAACCTTTCTTCCCTGTATCCACATAACAAAAATTGCTACATTTTCTTCCTGGTTATCATAAAAGACTTCCCTCTTTCCATTTGTCCTCCTTGTTTACTCATGTGAAGAAGAGTGCCCACTACAGTCACTTCTTCCAGTTTGTTCTAAAACTACCTCAAAAGGCCAGAGGACACAGCTACCTGGAGTTCTCCCTCAGCATCTTAGTACCTTCTAGCATCCTCTCTCATCCCCTTGTCTTTCTTAAGGTCACAAAGTGGGCACTTCTCATTAATCTTCACCTACAGTAATTTAAGGAACTTCTTTTTTCTTAAGGTTCGCAAATTTTCTGGTGTTCTTGGATAGCTAAAAATCATCTGCCATTGCCATTTATGAGATTGAATTGTATAATCCAGATATAAAATATCTTTTCTTCAAAGAGATTTTATGATTGGTTCCATATGTGAAACTAATCCCTTTTTATTAGTAGTGAGTTTCCCATGAATTGTTGAATGGGAATCACTCTTAAATGTGGCTTTCTAGATATGACCTTGACTATACAATTAATTTGTCCAGTTATATCTTGGTTACAAAGAGAACAGGTTTTTACACTAATTATTCAATTAGTAGATGAAGATTAAGATAATTACATGAAAGTATTTGTTATTGAAAAGAGAATTGATGAAAGTCAATGAGAATTAGGTACTATTAAATTAATTGGTTTTAATTTTATAAAGACTCAAATATAATAGTGGAAAGGTTAGAGATACTTTAAATTATTTTTAATAATTAACAATTACAAAGCATGCTATTAGGAAACAATAACCACAATGATCTTTTTATCTCTAGTTAATTTGGTCCAAGGATGAGAATAATTGAAACATGTTGACCTTGAATGGCACTCAAGAAGCCTCTTATGGTATGGAATTCTTTAGATCATCTGGTACAACCCTTTCCAAATAGTCCTACACTGCATAATTTTTCTGAGAGTGAGAAATTCAGACAGAGGCAACACCACAGGAAAGGAAGAAGTTGTTTGGGAATGGCTATGGATGGTCTCAATTTCCTCATTCACATTATGAACAGAATGGAATCATTAAAATTCCCTTGGGGACAAGGGGCGACTTCCTTTGGTCAGCAGTTTTCCTTAAACTGAAGCCTGATACTCTTTTACAGGGAACTAGATTTAAATTACAATGAGGTGGAAGGAAGTAACAGCTCTATTTCTGGGGATGCTGGGTACTTGTGAGGTCTTGTTTTTATTGTGCTTTTATTTTATAGCAGACTATCATTAGGAATCATATCATTGACATGTTTTTGCTAATTGTGTTTGGTTCTATACTGGGTCTCTAGGCTGCCCTGCCTCCAGTTCCTGCCAATCCAGGCAGTGTTATGTATGGGCTCCCTTTTGTGGTACAGGCTTCAAGTTGGACCAGTTATTGGTTGGCCATTCCCAATAGTTCTGCACCACTATTACCCAAGCATATCTTGTAGCCAGGACAGATTTTAGATTGAAGTTTTGTGGCTGGGTTGATATCCAAGTCCCTCTGCTAGGAGCTTTTAAGATGACCAATACAGGCTCCATAACCTCTACCATTAGGAAACTTTGATTGGATCACTCTTATAGAATCCATAAAGTTTGCACTGCACTAAGTTTTTACATCACCTCCCATGTGCCTCCTCTACCCTGCACAATCCCAGTTATCTCTCCTAGTAACGGCCATCCCACTCCCAACTCTCCTGCCTGATGTCCACCCCATTGTTCCCATCCTAATCCACCCCCAGATCACCTACTGAATCAATTATATTTCTCTTTACCAGGGAGATCTATGCATTCCCACCTTGAGCCCTTCTTGTTACTTAGCCTCTCTGGGTCTGTGTATGATTATCCTTTACTTACCAACTAATGTCCACTACAATATCTGTCTTTCTGGTCCTGGGTTACCTCACTCAGGATGATCTTTTCTAGTTCTATCCATTTACCTGCAAATTTCATGATGGCATTTTTCTTAAAAAAAAAAAAAAAACTGACTAAAACTCTATTGTGTAAACACACCACATTTTGTTTATCCATTCTTCAGTTGAGGGACATCTAGGCTGTTTTCAGTTTCCGACTATTTTGAATAAGGATTCAATGAACATAATTAAGCAAGTGTCCATATGGTAGGATGGAGCATCCTTTGGGTATATGCCCAAGAGTAGTGTAGCATAGTCTTGAGATAGATGGATCCCAAATTTTCGGAGAAACCACCATATCATCATTTAGCCATTCTGACAATTGTAAGATAGAATGCCAAAGTAGTCTTGATTTGCATTTTCCTGATGGCTATGGAAGTTGAACATTTCTTTAAATATTTCCCAGCCATTTGAGATTCCTCTGTTGAGGATCACCTGTTCAGATCCACGTCCTATTTTTTAAATTGGATTATTTGACTTGTTTATCTCTAGTTTCTTGAATTCTTTCTATATTTTGAATATTAGCTCTTTGTCAGAGGAGCAATTGGTGAGAATCTTTTCCCACTCTGTAGGCTGCTGTTTTGTCCTATTGATATGTCCTTTCTCTCACAGAAACTTTTCAGTTTTCTGAGGTCTGTTTATTAATTTTTGTTCTTAGTGCCTGTGCTATCAGTGTACTATTCTGGAAGTTGTCTCCTGTGTCAACTAGTTTAAGGCTATTCTCTCCTTTCTCTCCTTTTAGGTTCAGTGTATATATAGTTTTATGTTGAGATCTTTGATACACTTGGAATTGAGTATCCTGAAGAGTGATAAAAATGGATCTATTTGTATTCTTCTATGTGAAAACATCAAGCATCATTTATTAAAGATGCTTTTTTCCACACTGAATTTCTGACTTCTTTATCAAAAATCAAAGTTCATAGGTATGTGGATATGTGTCTGGGTCTTCAATTTGATTCCATAGAGACACCTGTCTGTTTTATATCAATACCATGTGTTTTTTAAATTATTATAGCTCTGTAGTAGAGCTTGAAATCAGGGATGATGATACCTCTGGATGTTCTAGCTGTACAGGACTGTTTTAGCTAATCTGGGCTTTTTGTTTTTCTTTATGAGGTTGAGTATTGTCTTTTAAATGTTTGTTAAGAATTGTGTTAGAATTTTGATGGGGATTTCATTGAATCTGTAGATTGCGTTTGGTTGGATAACCATTTTTACTGTGAATCCTTCTGATTCACATGGGAGATATTTCCCTCTTCTTATTTCTTCTTCAATTTCCGTTTTTAAAGACTTGAAATTTTTGTCATATAATCCCTTCAAAGCAGGGATTCCTACAAAAGTAGTGAGCTCCATTTCCTAAACTTGGTTGTTCAAAGCAACAAACTAGTCATGCCTAGAGCCAGATTATCTAAATCCTCTGATTTACTTTGTTAGTACTCTCCTGCTATCCACAAACCAAATAATTTATGTAAATGAAAACAGTTTCATTTATATAAAATATTCTTTCAGATTATGTATACTTATTATTTTTATTCAGTTTTAATTTTTCATAGTTTTTTTTATTGAGAAAAGGGAAAAAAAGTTTCCAGCCTCCCATTTCCCTCCCCCTCCTCCCACCCTTCTTTCCCTCTCCCCACTCCTCTCCCCCTCCCTCTCCAGTCCAAAGAGCAGTTCAGAGTGCCCTGCCCTGTGGAAAGTCCAAGGTTCTCCCCCCTCCATCCATATCTAGGAAGGTGAACATCCAAACTGGCTAGGCTCCCACAAAGCCAGAACATTAAGTAGGATCAAAACCCCTTGCCATTTTCCTTGGCTTCTCATTCGCCCTCATTGTTCGCCATGTTCAGAGAGTCTGGTTTTATCCCATGCTTTTTCAGTCACAGTCCAGCTGGCCTTGGTGAGCTCCCAATAGATCAGCCCCACTGTCTCAGTGGGTGGATGCACCCCGCGTGGTCCTGACTTCCTTGCTCATGTTCTCCCTCCTTCTGCTCCTCATTGGGACCTTGGGAGCTCAGTCCAGTGCTCTAGTGTGGGTCTCTGTCTCTCTCTCCATCCATCACCAGATGAAGGTTCTATGGTGATATGCAAGATATTCGTCAGTATTGCTATAGGATAGGGTCATTTCAGGTTCCCTCTCCTCAGCTGCCCAAGGACATTGCCTTGGGCTCCTGGGAGCCACTCTAGGTTCAAGTCTCTTGCCAACCCTAAGGTGGCTCCCTTAACTAAGAATTGTGCTTCCGTGCTCCCCTAACACATTAGAGTACTACGCTGCGGTAACAAACAATGACTTCTCGAATTTTGCTTGCAAATGGATGGAAATAGAAAACACTATACTGAGTGAGGTAACCCAGACCCAAAGAGATGAACATGGGATGTACTCACTCATAATTGGTTTCTAGCCATAAATAAGGGTCACAGAGTCTACAATTGGTGAACCTAAAGAAGCTAAGTAAGTAGGTGAACCCAAGGAAAAACATATAGTTATCCTCTTGGCCATGGGAAGTAGACAAAATTGCCGAGGAGAAAATTGGGATCTTGGGGGTGGGGTGGGTTAAGGGTATGGGGAGATGGGGAGAGAAAAGGGAGAAGGGGAGGATGGGGGAAACTTGGGGAAAAAGGATGATTGGTATAAAGGAATTTTTCATAGTTTTAATCTTTAAATTAAATCCTTTGATCACTATAACTTAGAAACTCAAAAACTTTCTGTGTGTGTATGTTATTTGATGAATGTGACACAATTTGTGTGGCATCTATGTATGTATGTATGTGTGTGTGTGTGTATGTGTCTGTGAGAGAGAGATGAATGTATGTATCCATTCTTAAGACATCTACACAGATTCTTGAGAAGCTGACACCCATGTTTTGTGTATGCAATACTTTAAGTATTTCTCTCTTCAAGCATCCTTGCCTATATCTGAAGCATGTATTATCCTTACTTCTACTTAATAAGCTCACTTGCATTTCTTTTTCTGTCTTATCTTGCAGTTCTTTTCTGCAGCCAACTCAGTATTTGGCTTATTTCAATAAAGCCTCCCTTAGTGGGGATATTGTCTCAGTCTGGGTAGCAGTGAGGAGCATTAAAAAAAAAAACAAGAACAAAAAATAATTGTACTGATTATATATAGGCCCCTTCTCATTATCCTGAGCAGCACAATTTAACAAATGTTGGTATAGTGTTTCCATTATATTAAGTATTGTAAATAATCTAGAGATATAGGAGGAAGTTTAAATTTAAGAGAAAATCATGTACCTTTCGATTTAATTTTCCTTGGATTTGGCTAAATTCAGTAGTCCTGAAACCAATCCTCCATGAATTCTGTAGGACAACTGTGGATGTTCCTGTAAGTCTAGTTAATCTAAAAAAAATTCCCAATACAAGAACTATAGAAAAGTGTGTTTAGAGCAATTAGTATTTTATCAAAGCAATCATTCCAAAAGCTAATATCTCTTACCAAAAACCATTACAGTGTTATTTATTATCTAATTAATAGCTATTTACTAAATATGGAGCATGGTTGTCCATCAAATTATTTCCCACATCTTTCTTTTAAAATGTGAAATACAATGATTTCCCAAGTGCACCTGTGAGAAGGTAGCAACAGTGGACAGTGGCTAGTATATAGGGAATCATTGTCTTAGGTGTTATGGACAAGGGTCAGTTGCCCAGGTCCCAGGAGATGATCCTTCTATGGCCATGTGGAATCAATAAAAAGAATTTAAGAAGACATGAATTTGGGAGACTGACTTGCAGAAGTCAATTCTGTGGAGAATTGGGGTAATGATTTATAATATAATGTTTCATTGTATATGTCTATAAAATTCTCAAAAATAAAAAGGGTAAAATGATATTTTTAAGTGTAAAAGACATACTGAATTGATTTTTGTTTGTTTTTAACTTCCAATACTTATCTTGGGAACTTAGTAAATGAAATTTGTTTAAAGTGGAATCAATACTGTTTACTTATTTATCAAAATGCTATAAAATGCCTAAAAATAAAACAGAAGTCAATTATTCTAGTATAAGGCATTCTGTTTATTTTATACTAAGAAAATTCAGAAAGCAACCAATTTTAAGAATTTGTGCAAAGAAAGGAAGTCATTCCCATGACACTGTTGTTGTCTGTGCTGACAGTAAAGACATGAGGAATTCATGCCTGATCTCCTAAGTTCTAAAGCTATTGCATTATTCTAATGCATCATTGCATTCAAATACACTACTTTAAAGGAGAAACAGGTAATTTCTGCATAAAAAATTAGTAGTAAAGTTTATAGAAGGCCTTTCTCCCAGTTTTAAAAGAATATATCACCCAACACTGAGCTCATCAAACTGAAAAAAAAATGTCAGAATTGGCACGTTTCCTAGTTTCTCTTTTGATTTAGATAATTAATAGATAAAATAAGGCAACTTAATTTCCTTCCTTTGTAGCCTGTAAAATTTTAACAGTGCCAAAGCTTCATAATTCACTGTGATCTTTCATGTTCTAGAATAAACCAATACTTAAAAAAAATCTATTCTCCAATTCCCTGAAGAGCAAACTCATTTGAAAATTCTAGGACATCTTCTCAGGTTAAAATGTTCTGTCAGTATTCCTCTTGCTCTCAAATACCTACATTAATTAGAGACTTTAAAGCTAAATAATAATATTTCACAGGGTAAAAAGTCATTTACAGAGGGGAAAAACTTTTTAGATAAGAATTTCAGTAGCCTAAGAATATACAAAACATTCTAATATATGTTCTTAAATTAGTAAGAAAAATGGATGCATTTGTTAAGGTGTTCCAAAATTCTATATATGTGTAATGAAAAAGAACAACAAATTTAAGTTCTTTAGGCCTAGGCATCAGTGGGTCTTTGGCAGGACAGTGTTTGGGAGTGTTCTATGTAGCAAATAACTCACACAACAGTTGGTATTATTCTAAGATGTTAAGGCATCTGAAAGGTAATGTAAAAATCCTTAAAATCAATGCTGTAAAATGAATGTGTTATACACCAGATTTGTGATTTATTTCATTCCTTACAGATCTTATTCTGTGATTTATTTGTCTTGGAATTTACTAAAGGAATGTCAATTACGACAAAGGTTTTCCTCGTGCTTTCAATGTCATTGCTATTAAATCAGGCTGCAGTGTCCCTTGATGGCACTGACTGTCCAACCTAGGCTAATGTGTGAGTTCTGTGCCCCATTAAGAGACTCTCCCTCAGACACCAAAATGGATGGTACCTAAGGAATGGCATCTGATATTGATTTCTGTCCTGAATACCTGAACCTTTGCACATGCACATGTATGACTGCACATATGCATTTATCCTTCACTTCCATTTACATATAAACCATAAAACACAGAAATTCTTTTTGGCCCTTTGATGTAAAATGCAAAACAGAAAATGTCAGGTTGCAACTAGAGCTTAAGTGTATACTTGACAAGAGTCTTCTAAGATCAAATAAGAAACACTTTGAATTAAATGTAGACTTTTGTATTTACAAGGGATTGGGTAATAGTCAACCCACACTGAGAAACAATGCTTTTAAATCCATGTTAGGCAAGAGCAAAAAAATATCCTTAGTAGACTATTTTTATATTATATTGAAAAAAATTGCACTTAAAAGTTATTGTGAATAGGTTAAATTTTGTCAAACTAATATTTAAACTTTATACACATTATCATCAGTCATATTTAGTCTGAAATGGTACTAGGTAAAATGAATTAAGGGAGAAATACATAGAAGCTTTTTTGTTAGTTCTAATTTAACTTGTGCTGAGGATGCTACAAAATAGTAGAAATGGACTGTGGTTTCATGACTGTGCAAGCATTTCTCAGACAAGCACTTAATAAGTCATTCTCTGTGACTATAAACATAGATACTTTATACCTCCACTCATTTATTCTACATAGGCCAAACTAACAGGACATGAATAAATTAATGTAATCTCCTTTTATGTCACCATATCTGTGACTCATGAGAAACTATCTCTGAGTTTTCCTTTGCTCATTATCATACTGATTTACCCTTAAGCTTTCAGAATGTCTCGCTTTATTTTTCTACTGACAAGAAATAACTGAATGATTGTTAACACACATGTGAACTCACAGAGACTGAGAAAATATTCACAGAGTCTGCAAGGGTCTGCACAAGATCCTCTGGGTATATATTATGGCTTCCAGTTTAGTGTTTTTATGGGATTCCTGAGTGTTCAAAATTAGTAGGTCTCTTTCTTATGCCTTCTCTCTTACTCTTTTCCTTATGTTTGTTTTGTTCAATTCCAATGTGTTAATTTTCTTTTATCTTATTATCTTTATTTTATTTTATTAGTATCCCTGAGAAGCCCATTTGTTTTCAAATGAGACAGAGAGGTAGTGGATCCAGATGGAAAGAGAGGTGGGGAGGAACTAGGAGGAGTAGAGGGAGAAGAGGCTGTAATCAGGATACATTATTTGAGGGGGAAAAATCTATATTCTTTTTCTTTTTTTTGTTTTTGTTTTGTTTTATTCCACTTCATTGAAATTAGACTTTTCACAAATATATCCTGATAACCTCCTGCTGTAAGAGATCCTTCAGCCAGCAGCCTTTATGTTACCTGCCCACTTGGGTATGGCTTCTTTTACTATAAATGACTTCTGCCTTGGTCAAATACTGACAAATATGCTTTGCTTGACAAGCCAAAAGTAATCAAATCAAATCTGTACATTAAGCAAGGAGCCCAGAACTCATGGTCAGGGAGCAAAAATCAGAAGCTGCATAAGTTGCCACGCAGCAGGGAATGCAGCAGTTGTGGAGGAAAATGTACTTGGGCCTTTAAAGATAAGAAGGCCAAAGCTCTGCAGAACTATTTGTGCCACCATGGGATGTGCCCCCAATTTTTACATCTAAAACAATTTACTGGATCTCATAACACAGGTAATTATTTGATTAATAAATAAATCAATAAACTTGAAAGTTATATAATTGCAGAAAACATTACCATGCAAAATTTCAATAACCTTTTTGCTAAAATTATGGGTTGTATTCTGCAAGGCTTTTATGGTTATTGTGATACATCCATTTATTGGATTTTCGGACTCAGTTTTTTTCTTCATATTGTATCCTTAAGAAAATGGTTTAATAACAGAGCAAAGACTGAGGCACTTTTAGAAGTGAAAATCAAAATTACCTGAAAAAATAATACTATTGAAAAAGATAACATTAATTTGAAAGACAAAAATCAATCCATACCAATGGGTACTGAGAACTATCTGAAAAAAATCATACTGTTGAATTTGACAATCAAAATCTTTAAAAAAAATTATGACAGGTTGGCAGATAGAATATCACTCAAGGAAAGCAATCTACACACTATCCAAGTAATGTCCAATAATGAGATATTATCTTTAAAGGAAAAACTTCAGACCTTGGAATCACATGTGGAGAATGAGGACCAGAGGATATGTGCCTCAGTGAAATCATTAGAAATATATACAGGTTCCAACTTGGTTAGCTAAAATGGTGCACCTTTTTACAATGTTCTGAACAGAACTCCAAATAAGAACCTCAGCAAAAACCCTACCTAATACACAAAGACTTTGCAAATATACCAGACAGTAATCTTTTTTTTTGAGGGTGATATTTTATTTTATTTTTGTTTGTTTATTTTATTTTTTTTAGTTGTTGCAAAAAAAAATTCCCATTTCCCTCCCCCTCCTTGCACACATCGCCCCCTCCCCCACTCCCCTCCTCCTCTCCCCTCCCCCCTAACCCATTCCCCCTCCCTCTCTAGAATGAAGAGCAGTCCAGATTCCCTGCCCTGTGGGAAGTCCAAGGTCCTCCCACTTATCCAGGACCAGGAAGGTGAGCATCCAAACAGGCTAGGCTCCCACAAAGCCAGTTCATGTATTAGGATAGAAACCTAGTGCCATTGTCCTTGACTTCTCATCAGCCTTCATTGACCCCCACGTTCAGAAAATCCAGTTTTATCCCATGCTTATTCAGTCCCAGTCCCGCTGGCCTTGGTGAGCTCCCAACAGATCAGTTCCACTGTCACAGTGGGTGGGTGCACCCCTCGTGGTCCTGACTTCCTTGCTCATGTTCTCCTTCCCTCTGTTCCTCATTTGGATCTTAAGAGCTCAGTCCAGTGTTCCAATTTGGGTCTCTGTTTCTATCTCGATCCATCGCCAGATGAAGGTTCTAAGGTAATATGTAGTAATAGGAGTGGCGGGGCTGAGTCCCCAGCACCCCAGCCACTTGCCCGGCTAGCTTATGCCCCGAAATAATTACACGGACACCGCATTCTTTCAATCACTGCTTCGCTCTTTAGCTCCAGCCCTTTTCTCGGCTAACTCTCGCACCTGGACTAGCCCATTTCTAATCATCTGTGTAGCACAGCTGGGTGCGCTTACCGGGAAGATTCTAGCCTACGTCCATCCTGGGTCGGAGCTTCATCACGTGTGCCTCAGAGAGCAGAGCTCTCGCCTCTGCCCGCAAGAGTGGAGCATCTCGTCTCTCTGAGGCGTCTGCCCCTG
>NW_004949165.1:985052-986311 GCF_000317375.1 Microtus ochrogaster | reverse complement strand
ATTAGCTCTTCTTGGAAGTTCTGGTAGAATTCTGCATTGAAACCATCTGGACCTGGGCTTTATTTGGTAGGGTGGTTTTTTATAACAACTTCTAATTCTTCGCGACTAACAGGTCTATTTAGATTGCTCACCTGGTCCTGGTCTAACTTTGGTATATGGTACTTATCTAAAAAGGTGTCCATTTTTTAACATTTTCCAATTTTGTGGCATATGGGCTTTTGTAGTAAGATCTAATGATTTTCTGAATTTCCTCTGTGTCTGTGGTTATGTCTCCCTTTTCATTTCTGATCTTGTTAATTTGTGTATTTTCTCTCTGCCGTTTGATTAGTTTGGATAGGGGTTTATCAATCTTGTTGATTTTCTCCAAGAACCAGCTTTTTGTTCCATTGATTCTTTGGATTGTTTTCTGTGTTTCTATTTTGTTGATTTCAGCCCTCACTTTGATTATTTGCAGTCTTCTACTCCTCCTAGGTGAGTATGCTTCTTTTTTTTCTAGAGCTTTCAGGTGGGCAGTTAAGTCTCCAATGTGTGCTTTCTCAATTTCTTTAAGTGCACACTTAGTGCTATGAACTTTTCTCTTAGCACTGCTTTCATAGTGTCTCGTAGGTTTGAGTATGTTGAGTCTTTATTTTCGTTGAATTCAAAAAAGACTTTAATTTCTTTCTTTATATCTTCCTTGATCCTGGTGTGGTTCAGTAGTTGACTGTCCATTTTCCATGAGTTTGTAGGCTTTCTAGGGGTAGCATTGTTGTTGAATTCTAGCATTAATCCATGGTGATCCGATAAGACACAGGTGATTACTAATTTTTTTGTAACTGTGTATGTTAGCTTTGTTACCGAGTATGTGGTCAATTTTTAAGAAGGTTCCATAAGCTGCAGAAAAGAAGGTATATTCTTTTCTATTTGGGTGGAATAATCTACAAATGTCTATTAAGTCCATTTGATTCATTACCTCCTTTAATCCTCTTATTTATCTGTTAGGTTTCTGTCTGATTGACCTGTCCATTGGTGAGAGAGGAGTGTTGAAATCTCCTACTATTATTGTGTGTGGTTTAATGACTGCCTTGAGTTTTAGTAATGTTTCTTTTACATAAGTGGGTGCTTTCATTTTAGGGGCATAGATATTTAGGATTGAGACTTTGTCCTGATGAACTGTTCCTGTTATGAGTAAAAAATGTCCCTCTCCATCTCTTCTGATTGATTTTAGTTTGAAGTCAACTTTGTTAGAAATTAGTATGGCCACACCTGCTTGTTTCTTA
>NW_004949165.1:953671-984088 GCF_000317375.1 Microtus ochrogaster | reverse complement strand
TTGGTAGTACTTGTCTCTGTAGTTCCTGTTCATTTACCCAGATTTTCCATCTCCATCCATCCTTTGGTTTGTGTTTTCTTCATAACTTCCATTTCATTCTTCAATCTTGAACCGCTTCCCTTACCTGTTTGATTGCTTTTTCTTGTTTCTCTTGGTTTTCTTGGGTATCTTTGAGAGATTTATTCACTTACTCTACTTTTTGTTTGTAATCTCTAATTGTTTATGGCAATTTTTCACCTCCTGTTTAAGGTCCTCTATTAATTTCATATAATTCACCTTTGAGTCGATTTCTTCTAATTCTTCTGGAGTAGGGTGTACAATAATTCTTCTTGTTTCAGGATCCCTGTATTCTGGTGATGTCATGTTGCCTTTCAGGTTGTTGGAGGAATTATTGCATTGGCGCCTGCCCATCTCTTCCTTCAAATGGAACTAGGAGAGGCCTGGTATCTTGGTCCAGACTTTGCTGTGACTGACTCTCTGGGTGTATCTCTTCAGTGTAGAAGGAGGAACCGTTCCTGTCCAGATGAAACTTGTCAGCACCAAAACATGGACGCCTGGTAATCCAATGACCTGTGGACAAACGGGTGAACTTGGAGGGCAGGGCGGGGTTGAGTAGAAGACAGGAGACGCTGCTGGGCAAGCTGAAGGTGCCCAAGCTCCTTTCGGGGGTCCTTGAGGCCTGCCCGGTAGGCAGGCACTCACTGCTCTGGGTGGGTAGCCTTAGAGTAGGAGCAGAAAACTGTTCCTGAGCAAAGGACCTTGCAGATCACTCAGGTTTTGGGGGGCAGGGTCATGTGTAAGAAAGACAGCCCTGCAGAAGGAGTTGGAGGAGGGGGGGTTTGTGCTCTCTTCTGGGACAATCTGCCCCTGAATAGCACACACTCACCCGTCCAGATGGAGCTCCTCAGCACTCATCCAGATTGAGCTCCTCAGCACCTAAACAGGGATGCTGGTAGTCTAATGAGCCGGGGACAAAAGGAAAAAAAAGCACCAGACAGTAATCTTGAAACTTAACCATCATTTTACTTTCACAGGATCCCATAGAAAGAACATCACCCCCATGACAGCTGTAATTCTAGAAGATGACATCCCCTCTCCCAACAATGTTTGTCTTCAGGGTTAGGATTAACAATTAAGGGTTGATTATAATTGGTATAGGGTTAGGGGTTGGGGAAAATTGTGTAGGCTCAGGGTTCTCTTTGAAAAAAAGGAAATTGGATGTGATAATAGATTAGTGTGAGCTCAGTCACAATAATAATAATAGTGAGTAATAGAGTGAATACTTGTGAGCTATTATTTATAGGCAATTTGTATTGGTATAAATTCTTGTATATTGATACAAACAAATTATATTGAATATGTTCCTATTTTTCTACAATATTTGTATACCTAGGCAAAGTTATTTTGTCATATTGTCATTGTCCTCATTTGTTGAACAGTTGTTTTAAGATTGTTTAATATTCTAATGTGAAGTCTTAGTCTTTAAGTTATATAGGTATTAAGAATTATAGGTTGATAGTTATCCATGTTTGTCATACCTATAGTTAGACAAATCATATTCTTTAGATACATAGAGATTGCATTCTTCATAGATAGGTAATCTTCAACCACTTCAAAGAGCTGTAGAATATGGCATTTAACTTACTTAGCATTCTGTTGATGTGAAACACTATTGCTCCTGGCAGCACTGATCTATTCCCGATAAAATGGTGAGCACTGAAGACAGTCCACTTGGATTTATTTTCTTCCCAGCAAACCTGGTTTTTGGGCAAGGAATCCCATGCATTGACAACTGATAAAATGCATGATGTCCATAAAGGACAAGCAGGATACAAGAAAAAAGACTGGCAAATCCTACCAAGACAAAGTAAGACAGTTTTAAAAATTTTACTGCCTCTGAAAATAGTCTGTCAGTTACAATAGGTCTTAGTCAAAGTTGGTTGCTCCAATGTTGCAAATGAGACTTTGGGTGATTGCCCAGGTAGCCAGGTTGTCTCTGTCATTTGTTGCACATTTTGGAAGTTGCTTGATTGTACTTCTGGCTTAATCCAGTAATATTATTTCCCTCCTTGGGTCTTTGATGGGGTTGAAGACTATATAGTCATAGTTACTTTCCTCTCATGATTTGGCCAAGTTATTTATCATACAAGACTCTTAGGATAGCATAATTATTGAAACATTTATCACGTTTCTTGTTTTATATTGTTTATACTGGTTGTAATTCTAATTTTATACTTAATATTTGTTCTTATTGTATATAATTTTGCATTGGGTTTAGAACACTCTTATTTAAATAAAAGGAGGAGGTGCTGTACAAAATAGTAAACTGGAAGCTATAATACATATGCAGAGGACCTGGTACTTGTATATCTGTGTTTGTTGCTTCAGTCTCTGTTAGTCCATATGAACTTTGCTTAGAGGGCTTTGTCTGGTGTCCTCTATCTCTTGGGCTCTTAAACTCTTTCAGCCTCATTTTTCTTTTAGAATGTAAATTCTGGTTCCATTAGGCAGAAATTCTATTTTCTATTGCCTCTGGCACTGACCACTTCCTACTGTCTCACAAACTCATGGTAGTGCTTCATCAGTTTGCATAAAATATGATTTAGTTACAATTATGTGTGTAAATGGTTGTACATTCTAGCTTTATCTAAAATATACCCAGGAAACCTAAGGGAACTGTATTTTCCTATTTCCTCCAAGAAAAAGCATCTATACTCTGTGTTTATAAAAAACCATACGAGAAAGACAGCCAGCATATCTGATTTTAACTCTCCTAAGCATTAGATAAAAAGCATGAAAAACTTCAAATAGCATAGTCATCTTAATATTTGAGTTACCATCAGAAACCATAATTTAGTGATTTTGTGAGTTACCACATTATATCAAAGAAGTTGTAGATGGTTCATGTAGTATGTTGGGCATCCTTATAGTATATGCCCATGAGTGGTATAGCTGGGTCTTGATTCCCAATTTTCTGAGAAATTGTCATATTGGTTTCCAAAGTGATTGTATAAGTTTGTACTCCCAGCAGCAATGGAAGAGGGTTAACCTTGCTTTACATCCTCTCTGGCATAAAGGTGTCATTTGTGTTTTTGATCTTAGCTATTTTGACAGATATAAGATGGAATCTAAAGTCATTTTCATTTGTAGCTCCCTAATGGCTAAGGATGCTGAACAGTTTTTTTAAGTGTCTCTCTGCCATTTGAGATTCTTTTGTTGAAAACTTTCTTTTTAAGTCTGTATCCCATTTTAAATTGGATGATTAGTGTTTTTAATATCTAGTTTCTCAAATTCTTTAAATACTTTGAAGATCTTCTTCTTGTCATATGTAGAACTGGTAAAGGTCTTTTTACATTCTGTAGACTGCTGTTTTGTCCTATTGACAGTGTCCTTTACCTTACAGAAGTGTTTCAGTTTTATGAGGTCCCATTTATTATTAACTGTCAGTCTTAGTGTCTGTGCTACTGGTGTTCTATTCATGAAGTTGTCTTAGAGGATCCAAAGTGGTCAAGGATATTACATGAAATCCCACAGAAATAACTAATCTGGCTCATAGGAACTCACAGAATCTGAACCAACAACCAGGGAGACTACATGGGACAGACCCTAGGTCCTTTATATATATATGTGACACTTGTGTAACTTGGGCTACTTGTAGGACTACTAATACAGAGAGCAGGGTTTGGCTCATGGAAACCTATTCCTCCTATTAGATTGCCTTGTCAAGTGTCAGTACAAAGGGAGGTGCTTAGTCTTATCTCAACTATGTCATGCTTTTTTGATACCCATTGGAAGCATAACCCTTTCTGAACAGAAACAGAGGAGGATTGGACTCGGGGGTGGTGTATAAGAGGTGGGTATTGGAATGGGAGGAACTGAGAGAGGGAAACTGAGGTTGGAATGTAAAATAATGATTAAATTAAAAAATGGTTCATAGATGATGAATGAAAACATTTTAAGCTAAAATAGAATTGCAAAAAAATCTATTTCCCATGATAATATGAATATTCCAAATACCACGTCATTAAATTTTAGAAGGTTTATATATATGCTGATCAGTATCTACTAGCATAGCAAGTATAGAGTTCAAAGTTCCCTTCAGTCTCCTCTGGGCAGCATATGCCAAACTGTAAAAGACACAAAAAAGGAATAAAATAGATGTTTATGAAAAGATGTATGTATATAAATAGAATTAAATAAGAAATATTTCTTGGAAAAGATAAATTGAAGAGAATAACATGTAAAACAAATAGAATTCATTAGATGAATTTGTTCCCAGAAAATTGGCATCATTACCAAAAGCAATAAAAAAAGCATTTGGAGATAATGCTTGAGTTTAAAGCTCACACACAAAAGCAATATTTATTTTATAAATCTGAATTTGACAGGAAAGCAATCATCTTTTCTCCATAGGTCTTAATATTTACTTCTACTACATTTTTGTTTCTGTTACCTATTTATAGAAAATGAGAGAGACTTATTTTTTACAGGTAGATATTTTATCACACCAAGAGAAATAAAGTAAAATGTTCTGCAGATATCAAAAGAACATTTGTGTTTCATTTTCTCCATGCTTAAAGGAGGGGTCTAAATTCAAGAATTATCTGTAAGTCTTCATTGTGCTACTTTGTGGTCTTCTGCAAGCCAACATGTGTCTGTGAAAGAGATACTCACAGGAAAGTTACAAAAGTATGGTAGAAATTCTGAATTGTGGAGATGTAACAAATTTTTTTGACCTCAAGTTTTTTTATCAGACTAACAATATGTCTGTGTATGCCCTTCTCAAAAAGGTCTTCCTTGTTATCATTTGAATATTATTAGGAAATCCTTAATCCACTGCATGAAGACAAAAGTTAATTAAAAATTACATCCAAGAAATATGATGTTCTAAATTTTACATCTGACTCATTCTCTATCTATATGAAATATCAGTTCTATAATATTATGCCTCGTTAACAAAAGTTCTCTTAATGAGTTAGGTTAAAGAAAGATATTTATAACTCAAAAATGATAATAAGCAGCTGAAAGTAATAGTTGTAGAATTAAAAGTTCACATGAATAGAAGAAATATCAGTCATTTGCACAATAATGATTTTAAAGTTACAGTTAAAAGTTTTCAGTCTTAAGGTCTGCAAAAAATCTTGTAATTTTCTAACATTATTTTTGCCACTAGATGAATTCTATCATGATTCCTGAAAGCAGAGCATGTATAATCAAAAATAATACTGACCTGACAAATGCTTTCAAGTAAGAAATTCATGCAAATTTTAGGTCCTAGAAATAGGTTCACATTAAAGTACTTACATTTCATATAAAAACACAAAGATTGTTATATTGCTATATCTTCAAATAAAGAGGAAAAAGTCTAATCTAGGCACAATCATAGATATTTACCCACTCAGTACAAACGGCAGAGGAAGAAGGATTGCCATTTCTAGGCTATGCTACATAGTGAGACCTTTTCTCAGAAAAACAGGGAATTAAAAAATTGGTAAAACCAAAACATAGCATATAATTTGAGTTTCTAGTAAAGCTGTAACAATTTCTACAGCTTTCTTTTGTTGAAATAAGTATCAATCTCTTGTCAAGTTTACATCCCAGGCAATTGCCAACATACTGTAATGTATCAAAGTTTGATACACTGCCACCTTGTGATCATTTGAAGAAAGATCAAATCTTTGAAGAGCTCATAAAACACTGAAAGCTTAAGACAATATTAACTTAAATACTAGAAAGGAAGCTAACGTATGGTCATTTATCCTGATGAAACCGCATGTGGCAGTTTGAATCACTTACATCTTGACCTTGGGAAAGGTATGCAGTGTTCTTACCTAACCCATGGTTGTAAAGGAGAAAATAGAGATATAACTACCTCAAAGGGTAATATTAAGGAGGATATTGAGGATACATTGTTTATCATAGTATACCATATGTAATATATAAATATTACAGTTACTTTGAAAATCCATTTTTGCCCATAGTTACTTCTATTTTGTCTATAATACAGAGATGGTCCTTCAGCAAAAGTGAAAAAGCAGTTGGTTTACTGCAAAAGTGATATTTATAGCCATATTCTAAAATATAAAGAATATATGAACATTTTGGGGGCATAACTTATTGGTAGAGTATTTGCTTAAAACCTGTGTAATTCCCTGTGGTACTGTCAAAATCTATTGATTGTATCTAGATGGTTTGACTTTTGAATGCTATATTATGTTGTGTTCAATTGCATCAACAGTAGTTAGGGTATTGTTTTAGAAAATAAAAGGACAGAAGACGGTAGCTCTCTTTGAAAATTTCTCAAAACCATCAATTTTGTATTTTTATAAATACTAAAAAATAAACTTGCTGAAAGTCATCAAAAACTGAATTTAGCAAATCTGTTCTTTTATATTTATCTTTATTTTAAATAGACTACTTCATGTTTTGTGTAAATTTTTTGGATTAATTGTTTTTTGTTGGTTTTCGTTTGAGTTTTTCTTAGAAAAAGACAGAAACATGAATTTGGATATATAGGGAGTGGAAGTATCCTGGAGGATGTGAGGGAGGGGAAAGAATATAATTAAAATATAATGAATGAAAAAGTTTAAATAAAAATACATAAATAAAATATGATCTCAATGTTAATTTTTTTCTAGGTATTTTTATAGTTTAGGATTTTATCTAATATTATGACCTTATAAGGTCTTACATACTCCACAATGCAAGATTAGTCTATTTTTTATGTAATAAAATAAAAATAAACCCAAATTACTCATTTTTTAAAGAGTCATAGTATATGTAGTATCCTTTAAAAAGTGCAAAATTTAAAAGGGTCAAATTTTATGGAAAGAAAAATGAATATGTGATGATATATACATATACACATGTATATGCACGCATTACATATTTAGTTGGAAGGAGTGACCCAGAATTTTTTCTGAATTTGTAATAAGTAGTTTTCTACAATAAAAAATTAAACATAAAAATAAAGAAAAGCGGAAACATTGGGGTTACAATACTATGTCTGATAATTAGTGACTCCCTAGTGCAGTCAATCTATTCTTCTGAGTCAGCTTCCTTTGCAGATTTTTTACTAAATTATCAGCATTATATTTTCTTATCTCTAACTTCTGCATACACTATAGATCTATTATAGTGCCTACTACATAGAAGGTCAGCAAATATTTGACAAGATGCTATAGTTAGTTCAAACAAAAGTTCACCAGCCTTCAGCAAGTAAAATAATCATTATTAAATGAATTCACAAAGCATGAGTCCAAATCCGTGAAGTATTTATTAATGCATACAGCTAAGCAGAACATGAGCCAGACATACATAAATTTGGACATAATAGAGTAATCACTGTGAGTAAATAGGAACATTGTGCACAGGAGCTAACATAGCAACATAAAATGTGAGTAGATGAACTCTATTCTTTGCTATGTCTTCCTCTATATCTACTAGTCACTTTGAAAGTTACTTTGGCAAAATTGAAGAAGAATAAGAAAACAAATTTGCATAAGACCTAATGATGATTTCTTAAAATTCAACACAGGTTCACTTAAATCTGAGTACCTTGAACTCCAAAATAGTTCCCTTAAAAGAAACACTACTTGAAAGGTTTTTAAGTATAAATTTTTGCACTGGTCATCTACATCTTATTTTGAAAGAATATTTAAATTTCATATAACCAAAAGAATATGAACTTTTATCAGAAAAATTCAAATACTTTGTGCCATCATGCCCAACAATATAAAAGAGGAAATGATAGCTTAAAATCACCTCTTGTTCTAACATATTTTTTAAAAGACCAGTGTTCCTGGGTCAAATGACCTGATCATAAATGAGTTTTGATGGTTGGGAAAGGACAGCAAACATGGAGATAGATGAGAAGAATGTCTAAAGATCTCAATAGAATTGTCGCTACAGCTAGAAAATATCAAGTAGCTGTCAGTGAGCTGCTTGATGGATGTTGCTAAACCCTGGTTGGGTCAATAAAAATTGTTTTGTGGTCACATGTGGCTCCCAGTCCTCCAATTTGATTCTTGACTTGATGTGCTATAAACCATATGTGAGTTGAACTCTGCTAATTCTTTTATGTCCTATCACATAGCGTGCAAAGTACACCTAGAGGACCGATACCAAGCAGTACTGCACTCAGCATTTTTACAGCACTTGCTAGAGGGCAGAAGAGAACAGGTAGAGATGTCTTTTGTGGAATAATCTTTTGTACACTGTGAAGAACTGTTACTCTGATTGGTTTAATAAAAAAAAAAGCTAAATGGTTAATAGCTAGGCAGGATTTCCAGGCAAAGAGGAGGATGGGAAAAAGAAGGGCAGAGATGTGAGGAGGGAGGCAGCAGGAAAGCAGGATGGACAGCATAAATGAGGTTAATGAGCCTTGGGGCAGCACATAGATGAAAAGAAATTCATTAATTTATATTATAAGAGCTAGCTAAAAACATGCCTAAGCTATTGGCGAAACTTTCATAACTAATAATATATCTCCGTGTTGTTTCTTGTGAGCTGGTAGCCCAAATGAAAAATCTGCCTACAGAAATCCATCCCCTTGAAGACATTCTTTGTATCAACAATTCAAATTAACCTAGGTGGGAGCAAAAGAGTATAATGAATTAATATTTATGTATAAAAAATATAAAAATTGCTTTATGTATGTATGCTATAGAAAGAGCTAAACAAAAATGGTGCATTCCTATGCATATACCTCTTTTTAGTTACAGAGTAATAACTATAATACAATGGAAGGTAGTGTGAGAGAACAGAACATGAAAACCAAGGAAAAATGATATTCAAGTTTTTAGACTGGTGAGAACATTCCCTAAAGAGCAAGACACATGAACAAAGATTGGAACAAAGGTTTCATGCTTTACAAAAAAAATATTGAATTTGTCAATGTCCCTTTATTAGAATGAAGTGTCTATTGGTGTTTTCTAAATCTGAGACTACACAGTGAATAAATTTACTGAAAATCAATCAAACAAACAAAAAGCAATGTCTACTTGAGTAAGGAAGGCATTGTTGAGACTTCCTAGAGGTGAAATTGAAAGACCCTCAGAGAGTGTCTTTCAGTCTGGGGAGACCCTTCCCAAGGAACAGCTAGGCCAGCGGATGCAAACAGCAAGAGGTTTATTCAGATACACAGGTACCTGGGGCGTCCAAGTCTCTCGGAGGACTGGCGCCCTGTCAGGCTGGGGTAGCGGGTTTTTATAGGGTAAAGGGAGCAGAAGCACGGTTACAGAAGCGAGATGCATAGTTACAGGGTTTTCATTGGTCAGTTTGAATATGGCCGAGTTCAAGTCAGGACAAGGTCCCTGGTTCCCGAGAATTCAGATATGGGCTGCCTTGGCTCTTGTCTAGGGCAGACAGGGTTCTTTCTCAGTATTTACCGTTCCTCCCCCGGCCCAGCCACAGGTGTCTCTATCTCGTTTTGGCAGCTTCTAAACTGCCCTTTGTTAAAACCCTGAATATTCAGTACAAGCCTTGCAAAATGGTGTTACCGGTGCTAAGTTGTTTAACAAGCTGGGCGGGGGGCTTTCAAAATTAGGTGTCCAACTCAAGAGGCAAAATTATATTGTGAAAAAATAAACATAAAAACTAGAAAGCACACTTTTCAAAACCCAGATATACTGTAAAAACAAATGTTAAATGTGACTTAGCATTTCTTTCAAGGCCGGAACAACAGATGTCACGAGCCCTATGAAAACCCCAGGGAAGAGAAGGGAAGTACAGAGGTATAAACCCATTGCAGCAACAAGTCAGTGACTTCCTGACATTGGAGCCAAAGCACATGAGATGTGAGACTGGGTTTGAGAGGCGGAAAATGGAGAATACTGAACCTTATGGACTACATGGGGTTTTACTGCAAATGAAATGGAAAACTTTGGGAGTCTTAAAGAAGTAAGGTGAAATGATCTGATGATACTATAGAATATCTCTATTATATCATTTAATGTTATATTGTATGGAAAGATGAAGGGATCTGGCAGCTATATCAAGGTCTCTATCAGTTGATTTTGTGTTGCTCAAAAGGGTGTACTGTTGACTATACCTAGATCAGGAGAACCCTTCTAAGAGGGTTTGTAAGTCAGAAATGGGGAAAGTAACAGAGTTGCTTTCTTGTTCCATTGGACAAATAAGCAGTGGTAAAGCTACATTGCAAAGGAGAGTGGGCAGGTGTTGAGGCTCAAAGCCCGACCTATTACTATAAGAAATGAAATTGTGCCAGTTTAAGGGTTCAAGAGTCAATTGATAGATAGTGAAAACCCAGTCTATGTATAGGTTACAGTCTGATGAATTCCTGAGTGAATCATCCAGAAGCTATGCCTAAACTTCATAGAAAAGTAACTTGTTCTTTGCAGATAATTTATGTTTAGTTATTCATCCATGGAAGAGTAAGGCATTTATGGTTTTGAGAAACATAAGTTTGTGACCGAACTGAATTATGTTACTGAACTCTGAAAGAAATTATTCTATCAACAGCAACAATTTGCACTCTATGTAAACTTAAAAGAAATCATGAGTTTTAGGAGTCTTTCTTTTTTAATTTGCTCATGTTATAATTGCTGAAGATCAATAAAAGAGGCTTTTATTTGGGATTTCTGGATTGTCCAGTCTGAGGGCACTTGAAGTAAGTGAAGTAAGACAAAATAGATCAGGTAGGAGTTCTATTGATAAGATTAAAATGTTCTCTGACCAGAGGGCTCCTTTCTTCTCAATGTCTCTTTTCAAAGGACAAAATGACCGGGAAAATGTAACAACTCTTTTATGTTAATGAATGTGTGTTTCCTCCTACCCAAGCCTAGAATATTATGCTTCTTTTTATTAAAAAAATAAGAGATCATGTCAGGGTAGAGGGCTCATTTGCCTAAGACTAATTAGAACACAGCAAGCTTTTCACAGTGTGGATATTCTTTGCCCAAGAATATTGGGTGCTTATGACAGTTTTCTCTGGAGTTTTCTCTTTCATCCCACTGGGTAAAGGATTAAGAATGTTTTCAATTTGTTTTTCTCTCTAATTTGCAGAGGGGCTTTTTCTTTCAGAAGGTATTTGATAGGGGGTAAGACTTTTCTGAAGGTTTTGAATCACTTTTGTAAATTACCTTCATCCTCTCTATTATCCACAGTGAGATGTCTGCATTTTGACATGTTTTAATGGTTTCAAGCACACCAAAGCAACAGATAGTAAATCCTTGTTATGGCACCTAGACATTTATAACCTTAAGTGTGGTCTATATAGCAATCAAATCATATATATTTACACTTTGAAGATTGCCCCGATCCTGACTCTGACAAAGAAAGCTTTTCACATTTGTTATCCTGGGAGTACTATAGCATGATCCAGTTTTAATTGCACCTCTTGTTATGATCCCAGTAGGGACAGAATAAATATTCAAGTCACTCTGAATGAATAAGTAAAGAAAGAATGAATGCGATGTGGATGTAATTTACCAGAACCCCTGACCTATGTGGGTAGGAATAGTCCTTCAAAGGAATCTCAGAACCCCTGACCTATGTGGGTAGGAACAGTCCTTCAAAGGAATCTCAGTCATGGTTAGCTGACTTGCTCTACTTTGCCCATAAAGACTAAATATCTTTGACTAATAATACCCAAGGCAGTTGCTGTGCATATTTTATATTGTGTGGATTTTTTACTTGTAATCTCTGGCATAGGAAACCAGTCTTTATAGATGGGACATTTTCTAATGGTATTCAATGATAATGACAGTTTATTTCTCCCTTTGCCATCTTTTCAGATGTATCTATGGATGCATGAAGTTCCTCTAACAAAGATTAGTCTCTGTTGCTCAGAGCAATAGGAGGCATCTATAAGTTTCCACTTTCTATTCATGTTCATGTCTAGTTTCTGAGACCCTTTTATTTATAAATTGAGAAATAATTTCATTCAAGACTAATATTGTCAGCATTAGTCCCATATATCAGGTCCCATATAGAAGTCATGATCATGCTCATACCCAGAATGGTACACTCATGATTAACTGTCTCTTTTCCATAATAGCTCAACTACCAGATATCCTGATTCCAATGCATGATTCCCTATCTGTCTTTCAATATAAATCCCAAGCGTGTCATTTTAGGTGATCCAAAAACAAAGTGTCAATTTCAAGAATAGATTACATGCATGTATTAGAAGGAATAAGTTAGGCAACACTGCAATTATATCCACACTATATTCTTGGTTCATACTAAAAGTGATTATTTTCTCATTCTTGTAAAATCCAATATAAGTTGTAGACAAAATCTTCTAGTAACTGAGCTATGTAGAAGTGTAAGTAGACAGTAACAAGATCTGAGATTTTTTAACGTAAATGTAAGATATAAAAAATATAGTATACCTTCCATCACTGTTATCCACAACCAAACTTTTATACTATCAGTCAAAACTCAGTCATATAACCCAATTAATTATAAGAAAGTCCAGGAGTCTAGTCTTCTCCATAATCCTGGATATAATACACAGAAAGATAAGACATCCCACCCAGAAGACGACTGACAGAAATGCAGGTTTTGAGGGTATGAATAAGGTTTTCTTTGATTAACTTACTAAGATTGGGATGTTAGGTTTGTAGTTGAGGTCACCCCAAAACACAGTACCAACTGCTCAACTGTGTCACTGCCATACAAAAATAGCCACTAATAGTATAAATTGACATGCTGGTTTTCAATAAAATTTCAGTCATAAATATAGATACTGTTTCAAAAAGGCTCCTTTTGTGTTCTTAGGGAAGAGCTTTGATCATTTGTAGACAGCCCTTAAAGACAGGAGCGAAGATTTATAAACAAGCTGATGTGCACCCGATTAAAGTCTTTTCAGGAAGGGGCAATTCACATAAATGTATTGCAAAGTAAAAATCAAACAATTTTTGCTATATCCATAAAACTAAAGAAACAAGAAAGTAAGTCTAGAATTATTACACCCCTAAACAAGTTTGGAGATAGCAGTCTTAACCTGAAACTTAATTGAGAAGTCCTTATGTGACATTAACCATTTTTAAGAAAAGATCACAGTAATTATAATAAACTAATAAAGCAACAGTTTGTAATTTGTGATGTTTAGGAACATACTAATAAATTCCCTGTCATTGATATCAACTATATTTTTCAAGCTTAGGAAAAACACAGTTGCCAAAATATATATTTTAAAAGGATTTCATGTTCTTTGTTAATGATTTTTTCCACTTTCCTGCTTTATACCCCACATTTATGCTATTCTCTTTGCATTTAAAATGACTTAATAGTTTCCAAGATAGTAAGTTCTCTACCAGTTACAATATGAAAGGACATCAAATTTAGCCTTGAAAGAAAAGAAATAGGTGGAGGATGTTGCTAGGAGATGTCCTTTTCTTTTCCTTCAAAGGAGCTGCTTAGGGAAAATAGTGCTCCAAGGCAATGTGTTGGGCTAAAAAAATCCATAATTGCTTGAATATTGGCTTGTACTTTCTGTTAACAGGTTACCAATGTGGAAGATAATTATTTCCTGGGTCAAAGGCCGTTCACAGTTTAAAAAGAAAAAGACACTCTTTGTCAGTTTCTGAGTGACATAAGCTCACTCTGACAATGTGATCAAAATGACTCCCACCCTTTTTTTGGCATCACCGCAAATGGAAATGTACCTAAGACTGAAGCTCGGTGTCTGCTGCTTTTTTCTCACCTATGATTATTGACTTCTCTATGCAGCTGCACAATTATACTCAACCCCTTGGTGATTGAAGCAGAATCTCACCTGCTAATTACATTTGTCATGGTTCAAAAACAGATCCATGCCTGGTAGGCACCTGCAGTCTTTACTTACTGGGGACATTATGAATTGAAAACCCCCTATTCCCACATTCATTTTGCACCTTTCTTGCAAAATTTAAATAAAAGCTTTCCTGTAATTGAGCTTATAAAAAAATTTAATATAAAGATACAAAATATCACCATTTTATATTTACTACATCTGATGTGTTATTAGAGATTTGCTGATTACCCACTATGTATGAAACTTTGTTCCAAAGACAATGATGAAGATCATGAAATTAATTACACTCTGATGTGATTAGAAAGAACTCTACAGTATAGCAGGTGTGATAAAGACTATAATTGAGCTTTAAGAAAATTGTGTGGCAGTGTCAAAGGGTAGTGATTATTAGATGAATTCAATTATTATTTAGAAAATTATTTAAAGTCAGGACAAAGACGAATATCTTCCCTTACCCAATTCTGGGTACTTACTAACACCCTAAACACGAGTTCCAATTTCTTCCCAAGGAAAAAAAGCACAATAATATCTGTATTATCTACTCTACAAAGATATTATAAAATGAAGTGACTATTTGGAAGAAACAAGTTCCAGAAGAGTGCATGAAAGATAGGAAACACACACATAGGAGCACATGTGTGCATGCACACACACACATATGCACACACAAATATGTACCATATACTGAATTTAATGTAGAACTATAAAGACAACAAAGATACTGTGTATTCTCGGTAGCAAGTTTACTGAAAGGAGGTGTGTGATGTGTTTGTACAAGTGTGGTAGTTGGTCATCTTCCTACTTAATATTATTGCCTGCTAAGTTGCCCAGTTGAGAGCTAGAAATTGCCCTTCATAATCCAAGTCTAAAATTTGCACTATGAGAAATTTTTTCTCTTTTTCTCAGTCATGAACAACAATTGTGCAGGCATTAAGAACAATGATTAATAAATAGAATCTCATGAAACTGAAAAGTTTCTTTACAGAAAAGGGAATCGTCATTTGAACAAAGCAGCAGGATGCTGGATGGGAAAGATTTTACTACAAGTTTAGGAAAAGGAAAGTAACTAAATTGTATAAAAGAACTCCAAATCTCAGCATCAAGAAAGCAAATAACTAAGTTTAAAAATGGGATATAGATATAAATAAAGAATGGTTAAAAGAGGAAACTCAAATGGTAAAAAAGCTCTTAAATAAGGATTACAATGCACTTCCTGTTTATTTAGGTAATATATTCTTCTGGAGTCTTTGATGGAGTTGAAGAATATATAGTTATAGTTATAGTTTTCCTTAGTTATGATAAGAGATAAAGTAAATATAAATATTACAACTATAATTCTTGCTTGATAACTGTTTGGTTATATGTAATTTTACTATGTTAAAGTAAAAACCTTCTTTTTTATTTAAACGGAAAAGGAGACATGATGTAGAATTCCTTTTTGTATGCTGTGAATACAATTGGTAAATAAGGAAACTGTCTTAGGCCTGCACAGGGCAGAAAATAGGTAGGAAGGGGGAGGGGGAGGAATAAACTGAATGCTGGAAAAAAGAAGCCGGATTCAGAGGGAAGCCATGTAGCCCCACCTGAGACAGATGCTGGAACTTTACCTGGTAAGCCACAGCCACATGGTGATACGCAGATTAATAGAAATGGGTTAAATTAACATGTAAGAGCTAGCCAATAAGACGCTAGAGCTAATGGGCCAAGTGTGGTTATTTCAGGGCTGAGCAGCCAGAAACAAACAAGCTATTACAGCTGTAGAACTTTGCACTTCCATCAGCAATGGATGGGTTTTCCCTTTATCCCAAATCTTCATCAGAATGAACTGTCATTTATTTTATTGTTCTTGGCCATTTTGATGGCTGTAAGATAATATCTTGAATACTTTGAGGTTGCATTTCCCTAGAGAACTTTTCTTAAACCACACTATCCCAGCTTACCTTAGGCAAGATGCTCAATATTTCTGAATCAAAATGTTCTCTCTTACTGACTTATGATAAGGAGTAAATGAGATAAAACAAATAGATTATGTCGACATACCTATTTACAAATACATGATTTTGTTCTTTCATTCCTCCACCACTTAAACTACCAAAAAAGGCAACAATCTTCATTATATTAATTAACTTAGTACATTTTACATATAATGACGATAAAGAATAAAAGTGGTTGAAAACATTTACAATTACTGTGTCATCCATGAAGAAAACAGTCAAAGCAAAGGGAATTTTTTCTTTCAGCAAGCATTATATATAATCACAGAAAGAGAAATGATACTTTTAGACTGCAGGGATGTGTGGATGTTAAACAAAGTTTAACCAACACTGAGATGAAGTGGTAGACCATAAAGTATGAGAAGATAAAAATAGAAATTATAGTTATTGTCAATTTAGGCCCTGCTCTGCAAGGGCCAGCAGATGCTAAAAATTAGGAAATACAGAAAGGACACTCTTCTAAAAATTTTCAGAAATTTCAGTGAAGATCCTTTTTTTTAAAGTCCCTAGGAAATGAGATTATGGGTGCAACCATATGGCATTTTACTTGGGAACTAGATTATGTCAATTGTACCAGTATTATTTTCATAGTATAATTTATCCTACTTACAAGTAATCTGTATAAGATCCTTCAATGCATTTATCTAGTTGGACTAATTGTTCCATCTTAATGTGGACTTATTTCTTAGTTTTTATCTTTTATGATGCTGAAATATTAAAGAAGACAGGAATCTACTTGGAGAATAACCCTTAGAGATTCTCTGATGTTTCTCAGTTAGACTCAGCAAGTCCATTTTCTTGCATTTCTTCCCTCTATGGATCTCCATCTGAGATTCTGAGATGGGATCTTTCACTAAAGCTGGCACTCACAGATTTTCTAGAGAGACTGGCAGGCCAGAAAGTCGGCAGTCTTCTTGCCCTTGTTCGCCTTCCCCAGTGCTGGGATTACAAGCACATATAGGCATATTTGCACGATATACTAGTGAATAGTGGGACAAATTTTTGAGACAAACCAACAGCTCTCTGATAAGATTTAAGGCTCAGTCCATGAGGTGGAACCCATATCTCACACTGCTTGGGTGACTACAAACTTAAGAAAGTATGTCTCTTTTATTTTTTATTTTATGTGTACTGGTGTTTCGCCTGCATATATATCTGTGCCCTGCATGTATGTCTCTGAAGGCCAGAAGAGGAACTCAGAACTTTTAGAACTGGAGTTACAAGCTTTATACCCAGCTTTTTATGTGGGTTCTGGAGAACCAGCCTCAAGTCCTCCAGCTTTTACAGCAAGCTCTCCTGCTCACTGAGTAATTCCCCGTCCAGCCAGACATGGCATATGCACTTTTAACGGGATGGTACATGAGTACATGCTATATCTTTCTAGTACACTATGTCAGGCAACAGGTTATTTGATTTTTCTCATTGTTTTTATAACTTTGACTAACATGTAAATATTCCTCTTATCTAAAGTTCTTCTTTGTTTCTTTTATGGTTAATTATGTATTTTGATGAAGTATTTGAAGCTACATAAACATTCATACTCTTATCAGCAATTTCTTCCTTGTTGGCCTCTAGTGATCATTTTTGCCTGAACCAAGTATTATTGTGAAGGCTATAAAAGCATAATTTCCTAATTTTGCAATTGCCACTTTTTTTATTAAATGGTCATTTTCCTTGCAAAAAGCATATTTCTTTTGCCTCCCATTTATCTGTTCTTTTTGTCATTTTTATTAGTAGGTACTCACACATTATTATGGCATCTAACAGATCATAATTTATGAGTAATGCAGTTTAATTTTGTCTGTTGTCCACTGGGAATCTTCTTGTCTGGTTCCTCAGCCCTCTGAACATCACTCTTTTTCTTTTTATTATTAGTTCTTTTAAAACTGAATCATGAAACGAATTGTGTTTAAGGGTCCTCCTATGCTTCGCATAGATAAGTAAGGAGAGAGGTGTGCTTACAGTTTCAATGGAAAAAAATTCAAGGCTAGATTATGGATAAATACAAAATTAATTTGGTAAACCATGGTGGCAAAAATATGGGAGATGGCAAATTGTTCTTTATTTTTTTTTCTAAGTAATTCTCTGAAAAAAAAAAGAAAAAAACATTTTGCCCACCTAGTCTTTGGAATTAGCATTTTCCCTGAGACTTCACTGCAATCTGGGGAGGGATTTAGGATAGTACCTTGCTAGAAAAACACACATGTTTGAGAATTCCTTAAATATCTGATTATTTCATGCCACAAATTCAACTGTAAAAAAGTTTTCAAAGAAACAGAATTTCTCCAAGTGCCACTTTGTAAGCTCTATAGGATACATTATTCCCAGATGATTTTTTTTGTTACAATCCTCAGGCTGAAGAATGACAAATTTCATACGAAGAGCCTCTTCTGTATCTATTCACATTTTCTTGTTGGCACAGTGTGTGTGTTTGTGTGTGTGTGCATGTACATGTGTGCACACGGGCTTGTGTGTATATGCACATGTATGTACATGTTGGTGTTTGTGTGTATGTAAAGTTTCATTGAGGTGTGTTTATAATTTTCAAATTCAGATAATGAGTTTCTCTTGATGTTGTGTTATCCAAAATTTAACTCCTTGAATTTACATGAATCATAAACTTATGTTTTAAATATGTTTTCTTTTTTTTTAATATTTATTTATTTATTATGTATACAATATTCTGTCTGTGTGTACATCTGCAGGCCAGAAGAGGGCACCAGACCTCATTACAGATGGTTGTGAGCCACCATGTGGTTGCCGGTAATTGAACTCAGGACCTCTGGAAGAGCAGGCAATGCTCTTAACCACTGAGCCATCTCTCCAGCCCCTAAATATGTTTTCTTTATATTTATTTTTTCCCTAGTTCTCCAGCATTTAGCTCCTTACCTACCCACATCATAGTTTGCTGATATGTGTACGTCCTATATTACTCAGTTATAATAGAAAGAAATTTCATGATCTCGCTACCTCCCATGTGTTGGGATTACAGGCATATTTTTTCAACAAGACCAAGTTTGTCTTTTGTCTTTGTCTTAGTCATTTATCTACTACTGAAGAAAGACACAATGACCAAGGCAACGCTAAGGAAAAGAAGCATTTAATTGTGGGTTGCTTACAGTTTCAGGAGAAGTTTAGTCTATTATCAGCATTTCAGGGAGCATGGCAGGGAGCAGGCAGGTACTGGAGCAGTAACTGAGGTAGAGAGAAAGCTGAGGCCTGGCATGTGCTTTCAAAATCTCAACCCCCTCCAAGTGATGCATTTTGTCCATGAAAGCCATACCTCCAAGAAGGCCATACTATATGAGACTGTGGGGTCATTCTTATACACAATCCACTGCAATCTTCTTCAATTTCTGCTTATCTATGGCCGGAAAAATCACATAACCTTCGAAAGCACCAAGTATTTGTTTAATGACTGACTCAACAGCTTGCCATGTTTCAATCTTAAAATAAGAATGGATTCTCTGAAGTAATTGCAAACTACTTTATAGTACAGTTACTATTATATCAGAAAGGAAGTTAAAATAATTGTATAGAATGCAAGAAATAGCTAAAAAGTAGGTGTGACCCTACAAGTAATCATGGATACTGAATGAAAGAAAGGCTAAAATATTCCTTGTTTTGCAAATGATTAGGTAGGTGCATGGGCCATATGAGAGAATTAGTGCAAACTGACTAACCAAGCCTAGGCAATGATGAACCAGTTTTGTGTTTCCATTGTTACTAACGTGAAACTTGGTGGGAAATGAGAAAGTGTCAAGAGAGAAATAACACAGATTGAAAACAGAGAAGGCAAATTCAATTTGGCCACCTCAATAATGAAAGTTAAGAAATGTTTCTGGAGGAGAGAAGGAGAACAAGAGAAAGATTGGAGACAGAGTAGTTCTATAGAATTGTTACATTTCAAATGTATAACTTTTAAGTTATTCTTATTGTAGTTTCCTTTCTGTATTCTACTTGTGATGCTTTCACGATGAATGTAAAAACAGAGAAAACAGCAGCAGTTTCAGCGAAAATGTTCAACTATACCAAATTAACCATTATGGAAACCAGACTGTGATTTGAAAGATGAATTCTCTGTAAATATTTCAAGAAAAAATAGGAAATTAAAAGTGAATGAAATCAGTGTAGAGAATTCTCTGAAAGCTAAAAATAAATCTATGGGATGAGTCGGCTATACCACTGCTTGGCATTTGATCAAAGGATTTGACATCCTATCGACAGTTCCTCAGTCATGTTCATTGATGTTCTATTTACAATAGCTAGGAAATGGAAACAGCCTTAATGTCCTTCATCTGATGAATTGATAATGAAAATTTGGTACATATACACTGATAGATGCTATAAAGAAAAATCATGAATATTGCAGGTAAATGGATGAAACTGAAAAACAGAATCACATCAAGTGTGGTAATCAAGGTCCAGAAAGACAGAATCCACATGTTCTTTCTCATTGGAGACTCCTAGCTCCAAATCTTGAGATGTGAATGCATAGCCAATAGTAACCATAGAATCTATGATCCCTATACATCACATCAGCAAACAGCATGACACAAGTAAGATATGATGATTGCCAGGAAAGGAGATTTGGGAAGCAATAGAGAGGGGGAAGAGCAGGATATAAGTAATCTGATCATGGAAATGGAAAAAAGAGATGGTTCTTTAAAGAGGAGAGGAGATAAATACAGAAGAAGGTAAAAGGAGGTCAAATGGGAATAACAAGATGCCAAAAGAGGAAATGAGAAATGGGTCTCCATGGTGGAGGGGCAGGAAGGTAAATACATAAGAATGTTAGAGGATGGTAAAGGAGAATATCAAGATACAAGTGTTCTGGTAGGGGCCCTTTAGAGATGGGGGAAGAAGGTAAATGCCTGAGGAAGGAGTGAAGTGGGTACAATGATAAAAATGTCTGAAAAAGTCACACGGAATTGTATTAGGTATCTACTAAAAAAACAACCTATAATGCATGTTAATTCTGTGTATAAATATAAATATGTGGTTTTAATAAATTTTCTCATCTGGGCTGATAGCGCTTCACTTAATAAAAGTCCCAATACAAGACATGAGAAGTCCTCTTTGAGTTGTTGGCTAGAATTGCCCAAGAGACACTCAAAACATACCTCTCATTACTGTTGTCCTTGGTTATCCCTCAGAGGTTGAAGGTTACTCTATTATTGAAGACAATGTGTACTTCAGAAGCAGGGCTCAGAGACCCATCAGCTGGAAGTGACCTGAATGCTTCTCCCAACATCAAGCACTATCTTTCATGGTGCTAAAAGATAGCAGACAATCTTCCAAAGGATGAAGACAACCAATAGCCCTATCTGGCAATGATGCTATGAACCATATCAACAAACAGAATGGCACAACAGCACAAAGGGCTCAGTAGTGACACACAAATCTAGGTGGCAACCAGCAGATCTGTAATTATACTTAGGATGAATTCAACAAGAAAGATAGCATGCCTAGTACTTGAAAACCTAAATTACTACTCAGTGTTAGTGAAGCCATGTTTATTGGAGGAGAATCTACTACCACAACTTTACTAAATGAGCATAATCCTAATAATTTTGTCCTTATACTCATAAGCTTAGTCTTTATCCTTTATCAATGAAACTTCTCTTTGCAACACTTGGAGACAGCTACCACAACAAAGCAGTATGCAGAGTTTTACTATAAAATTCAATCCACCTATAAAATTTTCCTATTATTCAGGGTCAGAGAGCATTGAGGCAGAAGAGGGTTACAGATTGTAAAAACCATGGGATCAGGGAGTTTGTTTGTGAGATTGTGTTTTCTAGTAACATCAGAAGCTAAACCCATAAAATCTCATCAGCCTGACTTCCCAAATATGAAACGTATAAGGATGACACCAAAGGACATGCCGAAGTGGATGGGGGAATTCTACAAGGCCTCAATCCTACGCTAAGTACTATAGACAACTGAGGAAATCTGGGGATGCAAGAAGAATTCCTTCCTAGGAAAGAGTACACCAATTTGTTGCCCAGTGCTAAATGGGCATCCCTGAAAAGATACATACATACACGATATGGACTAAAGAGCTGAACAATATGTCTAGGAATGGATATATAAATGCAATAAGAGAGATAAAAGAATGCATGTATCTGAAGGCAAATGAAGAGAATACATGAAAGGGTTCAGAGGAGGAAAGGGAAAGGAGAAATATGGTAATTATGCTACACTATTAAAAATAAAATAAAATAAATATATTGCTTTTTAAAAGTAAACACTACCTTGTAAGGCCATTTCTGTTTCTTTCAGTTATAAATTAAAACTAAGTACTCTTAGTCTATATATAACAAGTGTATATTCAAAGTTATTGATAAAATTCTTTATTGTTTCATTCATTTCAAATTCTAGGCAGAGAACATTAGTAGTTAATTCTTACTATTTTAACATTGTTTTAGGGATGATTTCATGCACAGACACTTAAACATAATATCCCAGCTTCTTGATTTTCATGAACTGGATACCCCCGTGTAATCATCAGGCAGGATTCAGAATCAGAATATAAAATATTGAAATGTACCTGTCACTCTGTGTTCTTCTCTCCCATTGTCTAACCGTCTTGACCTCAAATACATTTCCTCCATATTAGATGCTCCAGCTTTTATCATAAGTATATACTGAAAGACAATGTTTTAAAGTTTGTTCTCCATTGTGGGACACTGGGAACTGTAAGAACTATAGGGAAGTGATCGCTAGAGGAATGTCTTCAGGTTGCTGGAGCATGACTTTCCTTTTTATCTTTAATGTTCTTAATACTGAGGTCAATAGGTATGTTTGTGTGTGTGCACGTGTGTTTGCAGTGAACTATTGATGAAGCTATAACATGCTTACATATCCTATGAAAACCAGACTTCTGTTTGAAAGAAGTATTTTTCATACGTATTTCAAGGGCAAGCCAAGCTAACAAAGAACACATGAAAAGTAGTCAACCTGGCTGCTAAGAAAGAAAGGTCCCCAAGGAACTTTGTGAGAAGCTTAGAAGAAATCATGTACTTTCATACATCTTGCTGTTTGTTAATGATAATTGGCATGCACTAATATGTAGTATCTACATATCTATGTAGTATCTACATGCGTATAATTTTTGGTAACTTATTGTGTAGATGCCTTTGGACAATTGGGAAATAATGCTGAATCATTACACTAAGGAAAAAAATCAGATATCAGTGTAACCAACTGTGTTTGCTTTTGTGTCTTTAAAGTTCTTCTACCACAATTGGTCCTTATATGTGGCTCCCCCTCATTTTTTTTAACATTTTGTTAAATGAACACATACACACAAAAGTTTACTCTATTTATTAGTAAGGACAGAGTAGCAAGCATTTGCCTAAGAAGATATTGTATATAATACTATTTATGGAAAATTCCTAAATTGACCTTGATTTTCCTAACTTGCTTACGTGTTTTTTGTTAAATCTCTTTCCTTATTTCTCCTCCATGTACAAATATGCCTAACATTTACAAATCAGTATAATTCACTGTAAATAAGTTTATTTTTATTGAAGTGTTAAACCCATATGCAATGTATGGTTACATATGATTGATCAATGTACATCCAATTTAAATGTTGTTGAACCTTCAATTTCACTAATATGGTGAAAGTAAAACAAAAACTCTCCAACTGTGAAAAGAGACTTTTCTATTTAAAAGCAGTATCTAGAAACATAACATATATTTTAATTTTATCATAATTTACTAGCACTAAATTATGTTATATAAGCTCCTAAATTTATATAACAAAGTTAAGTATAATCTAACAATATTAGGACATGTATTTCATAATCCAGGTGAAAAAAATCAAGCATTTATTTGTAGTGTTGTTATCATCAGTGCTGGTAGCCTTTTCAGAGAAGCAACAGATGGCAGTTGAAGTTCAGGAAGTTAACCAGCCAGGAAGCAAAGCAAGGTCCATCAGAGCCTCAGCCCCAGAATGCCTCCCTGCTGTGTCTTTGCATGTTTCCACTGCTATTTTTCTCTGGTATCTGGCCTGGTGAGAATGGGAATGGGGAGATCCCCACTGCCCTTAATATCATATGATTATCTCTTAGAAATATCCTGTTCTACTAGGCATTTTTTTCTGTGGATTATTATGAAGATGGTTTCCTCATAAACTGTACTGTTTAACTAAGGCAATGATTTTATATAATAGCAGTGTCAATTTAAACAGAATTTTGATGATTGAAGGTTATATAAGAGATTACAGTAAGGAAAAAATCAGAAATCAGTATACACACACACACACACACACACACACACACACATATATATATATATATATATATATGAGGTTAGTTTGTTAGAAAAATATCATAGGTAAAGGTAGGATACATTGTTGCCCCTGTCTGATAAAGCAAATGCAGCGGAAGATAAAAAATAAGAGCAAGGAAATTTCACGAAGCTAGTTTCTTTTGAGGAACTGCATAGACTATTGCTTAGGTTAAAGATTAAGAAAAGCATTGGAGTCCCAAAAGCCCAGCTAGCTTAAATTCTTTTAATCTTGATGTTGGGAGATGTGTCCACAGGGTTCAGAGTGCATCATAGCTGAAACAAAGCTTTGAAAATGACTTAAAGTTAAATTAAGATATATTTTGTTTTGAGGTGAAAAACCCAAAGAAACAATCCAAAGTTTTATAAAGGCACATACTTGAGTGAGTAACTTGTTAAGGTCAGAAAACAAGAACAAAGCTGACATGCTAGGATTGGTTGATGGGCAAAGATGATGATTAACTCTTTGTGCCCATTTCTGCCCTCATTTTCCTGATTTTAAAAAAGAAGAAGAAGATAAAATCCCTGTTGGCTCATGAGTATGCACCCTGAAGATTTAAAGTAGAGCTGACTGATTGTTTTTCATATATAAAAGTTTAGGCTTGTGATTCTTTAAGATTCTTTATAAGATAATTCTTTAATATCCCCTCTTAAGTAATAAAGCTGTGGTGATATTTTGTTTGTACTTTAACAAATACATCTTGCCTGAAGATCAAAGAAACAGAGGAGTCAGCCACTAGTTTTTACCTCTACGAAATCCTCAGTCTGAATGGGGTATCCTGTCTCTACAAGTCCTCAGACTGAATACCATCTCTATGAAATCTCAGACTGAATCCTGAGCTCCTGTTTCCTCCCACCTTATATTCATCTCTCTGCCCAGCCATATCATTTCCACTTCTCTAGTGCCCACCTCCTTAATGCCCCTAGAGCTGGGATTAAAGGTGTGAACCACCACCTCTTGGCTCTGTTTCTCTTTAAGACTGATTCAATCTTGTGTAGCCCAGAGTAGCCTTGAATTCACAGAAATCCATCTGCCTCTGTCTCCTGAGTGCTGGGATTAAAGTGCCACCACTGCCTATCCTCAATAGCTAACTAGTGTGGCTAGCTGTGCACTCTGATCTTCAGGCAAGCTTTATTTGTTAAAGCACAATCAAAATATCACCACATAAAGGGACTGATTCTTTCTTTGTTACCGTAATATGCAGCATATCAGTAAAAGAACTAACTGAGAAAAATACCTTGCTTGGTTACACTCTATTAAGTAACCTACAATTAGTTACTTAGATGTGAATATATGTGGGTTCTTAGGAAAACTTTGTTTAATCATGTAAGGGAAATGAGAACATGTTTTCTACCTGCATACCTTATAATCATTTGTTGCGGTAGGTCCTGCGTGTGGTCTTTCTCCCTTTAAAAAAGCGGCCACTTCCCTCTGCTTTCTCTCTGGCTTCCGGGTCCTCTTCTGGCAACTAGGCCCCCTTCCTGATTGAGCAGAGGGCTGTTGTCTGGGACCGTTATCTGTAAGTTTTTCCCCTTTAAATAAATATCTTCTCTATTGGTCATAATTCCAAACTGGTGTGGGATTGTTTGTGACTTACGCTTTCAATCATTCACTTGAAAAATAAAAGGTAACCATACTGTAATTTTTATATTGCCTGAAAAGATTTTGTTTGGCTATATAAACTATAGAGGAAAAATAGGAGACAAACCGAGACAGAAGGTGACAGTGAAAGACCCTCAGAGAGTGTCTTTCAGTCTGGGGAGACCCTTCCCAAGGAACAGCGAGACCACTTGTGCAGATGCAAACAGCAAGAGGTTTATTCAGATACACAGGTACCTGGGGCATCCAAGTCTCTCGGAGGACTGGCGCTGCCAGGCTGGGGTAGCGGGTTTTTATAGGGTAAAGGGAGCAGAAGCGCGGTTACAGAAGTGAGATGCATAGTTACAGGGTTTTCATTGGTCAGTTTGAATATGGCCGAGTTCAAGTCTGAACAAGGTCCCTGGTTCCCGAGAATTCAGATATGGGCTGCCTTGGCTCTTGTCTAGGGCAGACAGGGTGTCTTTCTCGGTATTCACTGTTCCTCCCCCGGCCCAGCCACAGGTGTCTCTATCTCGTTTTGGCAGCTTCTAAACTGCCCTTTGTTAAAACCCTGAATATTCAGTACAAGCCTTGCAAAATGGTGTTACCAGTGCTAAGTTGTTTAACAAGCTGGGCGGGGGGGGGGGGTCTTTCATAGCAAGCTGGGCGGGGGGCTTTCAACAGAAAGACCCTAAGAGAGTATGTGTGGTATTTTCCCTTTTTCGCGTTCTTCTGATAGTTAAGTTTAGCCCCCCTTGCCAACCCCAGCGAATTAAGTTTTACTCCCATAGACAGAACAGTCAAGTTGACTGATAGTCCACTGACTCTGTAGGTGCCCCCTCAAACTCCGAGTTTCCTGGAGACTGATCCTTTCAGCAGCGATGTCTGGTGCCTGAACATCTGTGGGCTAGCATTTATCCTTTACCATACTTAATTTTTGTGCATTGTGGCATCAAGGAACATGGAGCTGAGACAGAGTATGCTCATGCCACACTGTCAGTGGCATTTTAGCGTACATGGGTGCAAAGACTGCACATGACCTCAAGAGCACATGGAACTGTAAAATGTCAAATTATTTATTAATGATGAGTGGCAAGAAACACTATTATTTATATCTAAATTTTCGAGTAAATTTATGTATTTTAATTTTTATAATGACTGTGTTCAGAGGCTGCTTTACAAAATTCCTAAACCCTGGAAAAGCAACTCTTGAAAGCTAACTTGTGATGCTTGCAGTCACCAGTGTTCAGGGTTCAAATACTAGAGCAAGATTTTGCTTAAAGCTGTGATAGCATGAGTAAAGTAATTTATGGGGAAAAAAGAGTTCATTTGGGCCTACCATTACAGAAGGATGTGTCCATTACAGTTGGAAATGAAACATAGCATCAGGAGGCAGGCATGGCAGCAAGAACTAGATGTCCAGAGCTCACATCCTTTCCCCCAAGCACTAAACAGAGACAGCAAACCAGAGGAAGGGTGTGCATAGCTTTAAACCAGTGGTTCTCAACCTATGGGTTGGGACCCCTTTAGGGAATCAAAGGACCATTTCACAGGGGTTGCCTAAGACAATCAGAAAACACAGAGATTTACATTGGAATTCATAATAGTAGCAAAATCACAGTTATTAATAAGCACAAAAATAATTTTGTGGTTGGGGCTGAGCACAACACAAGGACCTTATTAAACTGTTGTAGCTTTAGGAAGCTGAGAACCACTGATCTAAACTCTCAAGACCTACCTCCAGTGATGCACTCCCTCTAGCAAAGCCACAGCTCCTTAAAGCTTTCAAAGAGCACCATCAATGAGGGATCAAGTAATAAAATGCCAGAGCTCAGGGGGGTCATTTCTCAAGTAAACCATCGCAGTGTGAATCCAAGTCCTCAACAGTTCTCTGTAAGGAGTTATTTCACTCTTTGTGTGATTTAATGTTGCTTAAAAGCACTTACATGGTGGAACATGCCTTCTTCTTCACTCCTCTGTGAGCTCCTTGAAGCTATTTATCTCCTTCAGATGCCTCTGTGTTCTCAGAACACAGAAGATTAATGGGCAAAAGTCACCAATCAATAAATACAGGAAGGTATTTCCTCTAACCACATTAATGTTCTTCTCTTAAGTGACTTGTTTGGCCAATATCAAAATTATTCATCATGATTATTATCATATAAAAGAAAAATTCAATTCTAAGGAGCTCAAGTCAAAATGGTCTTCTTGGACAAACATAACTGGAAAGGACACGAAGTGTCTTGATTTAGATTTGAAGAAAAGAACGTCAGAATGCTGACATTTTCAGACTCGCCTTGCTGCTTTTGTCTCTGTCTCATTACTGCCGATGCTTTTCAGAAAAACAACTTTTAGCATCATATGTGACGGGCCCATTCGTTCCTTCAGCTACTATTTCCTGAACATCTGACTTCATAGCTGGTAGTCTGTTTAAGGTGCTGAGGGTACTGAGACTATTCTCACAGTTAACTTCCTAGTGATGATGAGAGCAACGATTTCCACACTAGAAAGAAAGGGCTATGGAAACAGAAACTCAATGGCATGTAAGTAGGAGCACCAAAGTTTAATGCCTTTGCTACTTCTGATTTCATCACTTCAGAGTGAGCTCTCCCATATTGCTACCCTGAAACCTCAGAGACTCACATATGTTGTGCAATTAATTTATAAACTTACTCAGGGTGAAGGGGTGGGGTAGACACCTATAAGTACAAAAAAAGTGTTACTCTGATGTAGACATTCACACACATTTTTAAATTATTCATAGACTTGTTGGGGCTGGGAAACAGGAGGTGTTACCTAGAAGTAGACTGGCTGCTTATAGGTATGTGGATGTGTAGCTGGTCCTACCACTGTAATGAATTTTCCAATATTAGATCATTTTCATTCCTACCAGCAATGGATAAAAATTCTCGCTGCTTTACTTTTTTCCTATAATATTATTTTTCACACTTTCCAGTTATTAATTACAAGTTATCTGACCATAGTTTTAAAATTCCAAAATTAAGTTTGAGCTTGTTTTCATTGCTGTCCAAATGGATGTGTTTGTATTTGGAATTTATTCTTCATGTCCCTCCCTGCATTTTTGTATTTGGTGGTGCTGTTGGCATTCATTTTATAGCATTTATATGCTTGCTAAATAAAGATACTGATGAGTTGATTTTTCACTGTTAACGTTTAAGTTTTATATATTCTCAGTGCACTTTCTTTTTGGCTTGTGTTCCTTGCTTAAGAATCCTAGCCATTTCAACATCTATATTTTTCTCTAAATCATGAAGATATCATGAAAAATTATTCTACCTTATACATTTTGATCTAAAATCTAATTTTCTTCTTTTTATTCCTGCATAGTGAAGTCAACAGGGTTCCTTTGGGGGGCAGGCACAGCCAAGTCTCTGTACTTGTCACAGTTTTTTAAGGCTAGCTTTTCTATATAACCAACCGTTTATATATGCTTAAATCTTTTCTGTTATTTTATATTTTGTTTCATTTTTCTTTTTTGATACTTGGGTAGATGCCACATGGCTTCATTCTTGCAGCTATGTGATATAACTCATGAGTGATGGCACATGTCTGATGTTATTGTACTTGAAGGTGTTCCAAATTTCTCTTAGAATTTTCCACATATATTTTAGAATTAGATTGACATTCCACCAAAGTATCCTGCTGGTATTATAATTGTGATCCTATTAGAACTTTTCATTGAATAAAATACAGTTGATTATTGTGCTTTCCGTACTAGAAAAATGGTAGTCATTATTTATTTATGTTATTACTAATTTTTCAGTAAAAATGTATAATCTTTTGTGTAGGAAAACATGTATTTAAATAGATTTGGCCATATGTATCCACCTGTGTTAACCTATTTGTTTTTTGTCTTGTTAATTGTGTTTGCTATTTAGAAATATAGTTAACTTGTATACATTGATGTATATAGATATTTCTCTAGGTTCTAATAGTTATAAATTTATTTGGATCTGCTAAAGAGATTGAGGTAGAAGGGTTCTTGAATAAAATTAGAATTAAATTAATTAAAATCAGAATAAAATTGATACTACAGGGAACATCCTAATGATTCAAGAATGAAACAGCCTTATTTGTGAGATAGCAAGCATGTATGGTCATGATGGAAGATCAGACCAGACCAACACTCCCTTAAGCCAAGGCCTTCTTTTCAGCACTGTGAAGACCAAGGCAAGTGAGGAAACTGTAGGGAAAATAGTTGGAAGCAAAGAGAGATCAGTCTGTGATATTTAATAAAAGCACTTATTTCTGTAACATAAAATTGCAAGGTGAAGCAGGCAGTGTTCGTATAGAAGCTGCAACAACTGCTTCTTTGTGTGTGTAGCAGTATTTATTTAATCAAAAGATAATTCTTTATTGATTCTTTGGAAATTTCACATCATGCACCCAATCCTGCTCACCTCCCAGTCCCTCCATATGCCCCTCAACCAAAGAATGGCTAAAGAAAATGTGATACATTTACACAATGGAATACTACTCCATGGTAACAGATGGAGTGCTTCATATGGATAAGCAATAAAAGCAGCTTTTTGAGATGAAATCTGTACCCAGTGAAGATGCTACAAAGATTGTTGGCATGACAACAAAAGATTCAAAGTATTGCATAAACTTAATTGGCAAAGCAGTAGCTGAAAATCTCCTATGAAAGGAAAACGCCATTGATGCAGCACATTGAGTTGTCTTATCTTAATAGTCACAACCACCTCATCTACCCTGGTAAGTCTGTTGTCATTCACATCGAGTGAAGAACCACCTCATCTACC
>NW_004949165.1:930142-953571 GCF_000317375.1 Microtus ochrogaster | reverse complement strand
GAAGAACCACCTCATCTACCTTGGTAAGTCTGTTGTCATTCACATCGCGTGAAGACCACCTCATCTACCCTGGTAAGTCTGTTGTCATTCACATCAAGTGAAGATACTCCAACAGCAAACAATTCCCAACTTCTTAGACTCATTTTCAATCATTAGCAAATGCATTTTTAATTAAGTATGCATGTTTCTTTCTTAGACATCATACCATTGTACACTTGTAGACTGTATTATTGTGTAAACATGTTCATGTGACTTGCTTTAGTTTGATGGTGTAGAATCAAATCAGCAATATCTACTAGAAATCCTTAGAGAGACCACTATAACTATGAGCAATGATAAAAAAGTGGAATAATAAAATATTAAACACATTTTATATATTTAAAATTATACATGCTGAATATAATGTGCATTTTCTAATTTCTGTTAAATGTTAAAAAAAGAACTAAAATTTTTCTAATGTTAATCACAGTCTGCTTTTTTGATGGCTTTGCTGTTTGGGCTTATCTGAAAAATCTTAAACTGAATCCACAATAAAGTAAAATGTTTTGAATTCTATTTTATTTAATAATAACTTTCAAACTGAGTCAGTCTAGGACAGTCATGTTTTTAAAGAAATTTCATAAAGCAAACTCTTAGCTTTTCTCTGCCTGATGATATTAATATTTTGTAATAAAGTAGCATTTCCAATACTGAGAGAAATCATATTGCCTAGTTAATCCTCAGAGCGCTCGCTGGAACAGATTTCTATGAGCTTTTTGGTTCCAAATGGAAAGAATGGAGAATTTAAGCTATTTATCTTGGACAGTGACTAATCTGAGTGCTGATCTATGTTACCAAGTGTGCTATTCCAGGGGTTAAGAAAAGGAACTTTCAGTTTGCTTTAGGTACCAAGTCAGGTACAACAGTTTTGACTGTCTATTTAGAATATCCTGTGGGAAATCTGAAATGGAAACACTCAAAAACCAATGTAAGAACACTGTCCCACAAAGTTTGAGTATTTTAGAAGGGAAGAATATTCCTGGAGAAAGGGGATAATTTGGTTTATGAACATTTTGACTGTTGATAGTCTTGGCTAAAATAAGCTTCTGCTCATTTATCAATCAATTCCTTTCAAAATTCAACATTTAAACAGTTTTGTTTTTCAGTCCCTCCATGTGAAGTCTTCAGTTTCTAATACAAGTCACTAACTAGCCAAGATGTAAAGCCTGTAAACATAAAATCCCCTACTGCTCCGCATCCTCCTCTTACTGAGTTCTCACAATGTGTTGTAATCTTCTCATTGATTTTCTTCAGTATATTAGCCAAGTTCCTGAAATGACAGATGACCGCAGGTCATCTTTGTTGTGTGCTCTCCCATCTACCCAGTCACACAGACTGTGCAGTCAGCCGTCTCTTGCTTCCTAGACCCTGCTAAATTCTTGTATTAACTGTTAAAGAAGAATTGAGCTAGGAGATTGCAAATGGAAACACACACACACATCGTGTTCATGCAAAGCAGTGTAGGGAACAATAAATCAGACCCTCTTTCATGTTGTACTAAAAGGTACACAGGCTTTTGGATTTAGATTCTGTCTTAGCTACTTTTCCTGTTATGGTAATTTAAAAAAAATATGCTAGGCAAAAACAATTTAAGGGAACTAAAGGGCTTACTTTTACCTCATAGTTTGAGCATTAATAGAAAGGAAATTCTTAAACAGAATTAGAAGTGCTGCTTTCATAATGACAATACATTAGAAAATGGGTGATTAGAGGTAGGGAAATTCCAGTGGCAGCAGTGTGAGGCTACTAGTCACATTTCATCTCTAGTCAGGAAGTCACATGAGAGATTACAGGTTCTCAAACAACTTCCTCCTTTTTATTCAATCCAGGACCCTAGACCAGGGAATGGTTACTGACACTTCTTAGATGGGTTCTTTTCACCTTGGTCAACCTAATCAATATAATCCCTTACAGGCTCTCCCAGGGGAGAATTTACTTCATATAATCTCTCACCAATGTGCCTGAAGACTTGTCCCTGGCTGATTCTAGATCCTGTCAAGTTGATAATCATTGTTAACTATCACTTTTTTTATTCATTTATTCTGAAAAACAAAACAAACAAACAAACAAAACCCCAAGATACCACCCTGGCCTCTGCCTCACTCACCTTTAGGTTCTGGAAGAGACAAGACAAGGACAGGAACTTCTGGCCAGTGTTTACAGTGGTGACTTTTGTATGTGTGTTGTAGGCTCCAGGGTGAGGAAGGACAATAAGGCTTAAAAAGAAGGAAAACAAGAAGGAAGGAAGAAAGGAATGAAGAAAAAAGAGAGGACAGAAAAAGAGAGGGGAGAGGGAGGGAGAGAAAGACAAAAGATTGGAATTAGAGAGGCGCCTCAGTGATTAAGAGCAATTTCTGTTCTTCCAGAGAACCAAGGACAATTCTTAGCACCCATATTGGATGGTTCACAACTGCCTACAACTCCAGCTCCCAGAAGTTCTGATACCCTCTTTGGGCCACAGCATGTACCACATGCATGTGATATACGTTCACACATACACACACACACAGAGAGAGAGAGAGAGAGAGACAGAGAGAGACAGAGAGACAGAGACAGAGAGAGACAGAGAGAGACAGAGACAGAGAGACAGAGAGACAGACAGAGAGACAGACAGAGAGACAGAGAGAGACAGAGAGAGACAGAGAGAGAGAGACATATATACATAATGGAAAGAATATATCCTTTAAAAAAATAGAAAATCTCCACTTAAGGGATGTAAAGAGAAAATCCACTTTTCGAGATCAGGCTGATCACTTTGAATCAAACACTTTGCCATTACAACAAACCTAAGAAAGGGGTTTTCCTGTCTTTTTCTCCTTTACACACATCTGTCAGTTAAATGTTGAGGATCTGCCCTTAGAACTTAATTTACCACCACAACCCTAGGGGTGGAAGACCCACAGCATGCACTAGGAGACAGTAGGGTTCAACTGGGCAGAGAGTTCCATTTGGATGTTTCAAATAAAACCAGACCATACTATGTCTCATAGCTATTTTCAGACATCTGTGTTCTGCATTTTTTTGCAATGGGGGGGGTCTAATGTTTCCAAAGTTATGGCAACACAATTTTGATGAACACAGCCACTTTCTTCGAAGTTGAGAATACATCACTAATGATGCAGAATATGTTTCCCCAAAACAAGACATGAGGAAAAGTGAACACTTCCTTTGTATTTGTTAGGGAACTCTTCAATAACTATTCATCATCTGCTTTGCTGTGTAGGTGTTCTTTTTGATTAGAATGCGTCTGCCAGAAACTCTGAAATTTCTTTAGACTCCATGTTCACTCCTACGTAGAATGAGAAATCAAAAGTGGATTGTAAACACAGACTGGTTTTGTTTCTCGGTCACCCAGACCCAAATATCACACAAAAACTGTATTAATCACAACATTTTTTTTGCCTATTTGCTCAGGCTGCTTACTAACTAAATCTACATCTTAAATTCTATTAATCTATGTATCACTATGAGGTTTTGGCCTACTGGTAAGTTTCTGGTGTCTGTCTCCATATTCAGCTACATGACGTCTCCTCGACTCGGCCTACTCTCTCTCTAGTCCCTTTCAGCATGACTATATTCTGCCCTGGTATAGGCCAAAGCAGCTTTACTCATTAACCAATAAAAGCAACACATGCAGAAGGACTTCCCACATCTATTGATTTCATTCAATGTCTCCCAAAGACTGAAGATAATATAACGCGGTGAGAATTTCATAGAAGACTGAGTCTGTTACTGTTTATTATTTTGACTCCACTTTTATTGGGGAACTGGAAGTGTGATACATCTTCCTCATTATGAATATATGTGTACACACAGGTATGTCTGAATGGATGTTCATGTATATATGTTCATGTACAAATACATAATACAAACTTATGTACAAACACATGTATGCAGGTGTGTGTTTGCATGCATGAATGTGCCTGTTTGTATATGTTTGTGTGCATACATGTGTGTTTGAAGATGTGTGTATTTGCATATAAGGCAGACACATCCTCCCATCTTTGTATATCTGCCTACATCCTGTACACACATCTCCTTCTAACAAACTGTATTCACAGCCAAGTGAGTAGATTCATTTATCTAGAACAGGAATTTGCACTCCAAAATAAAGAGACTAGCAAGGCTGTAGGCACGAAAGAGGAGAAGAGGTTACAGTTCATGCATTGTGAACCTTAAAATGTTATATACTTAAAAAAAAACTATGTTCATTGTGCATTATCAGGTAGACTTAACTATATTAGTTCCCCTACTATATATGTATCAAATTTTTCCAGAACACAAAAAATACATGTTTACATAAAATTTATTTTCAAGAAAATATAGTAAATATAGTAAATATATTGCTGTTCCTGTTAAGATTCTTGACCTGATTTTTCTAAGATACTGATTGTTTGTGTTAAGGTAATAGTCAAGTACATTCTAAGATGAACACCACTCCCTGCTAAATTATTTTTTTCCTGCTCACTCAGTGGGGACCCTTCTTGCTTTGCTATAATATATAGGCTATAAATCTAGTAAATTTAGAATTACAAATAAGCTTATTTATTTCACTTAGGGAAAACCAAAAGGTAAAACACAGAGTTTTATTTTTCACACTTCAACTTATTGATTTACACTACCTTTGCTTCCCTTTTGCTTGTTGACAATATTTTTTTATTGTGTATATATTTCCTTACAAGGTTATTTGACTTTTTCCTTTCCATTTCAGTAGACAGTCTGATTTTTATTTCTCTGTGAATTGGACTTGGTTCCTCCCATTCAGATGCCCATGATTTATTGCTGACCAAAGCAACTGAGTTTAGTGAACTCACAGCTGGTTGTCTTTAGTAGCCTATTGTGAATACCACCTGGGCCTGCTGTTTCCAGCTCATTCCACTTTTCAAATATTTCTTCACCTTTAAAAAAAATATGTAGTTGTTTTGGTATGATCTTTCATAAACCTCTGATGGCTATTTTTCTTATTTTAATTCTTATAAGGTATATAGTGGAAAAATATCTAACTCTAAGTCAGTGCTTATTTCCAAACACTAGCATCTGATTATGTCTAGGAATAACTTTACTCACCCCCATAAAGCTACATTATGTACGTATTTTAATAGCACATATCAAAGTCACCTTCCCTCCTTCTCATTCTTACACAAAGGTAACAAATGGCCATTCCTAGTCTCTTACTCTCATGCAAATACCCTTTTGTTTCTAGACATAAATACGCAGTGCTCAGATCACACAAATCAAAAGATAACACTCCCTTTTCCACCTATTCTTCACTGGTAACAGTGGATGTTCTGTACCGCATCAAAGTTGAAATTATTTTTTTTATGATTATGTATTAGTTCCATTTCCAGGAACCATTTCTATTACTTCCATTGCTACCTATATGATTTCCTCTGAAGTCAATATCAAACTTTAAGTGCTGAAAAAACTATACAAAATGTTATTCTTTACCTTCATCTTACTGTGAAGCTGTTCTTTAGCAACTAACACAGAAAATTTCTGATAATCTAAACTCTTGCAGTCTCGGAGCAGCTCGATCTGATTACTACTCTGTTTCTGTCACCTTTCATCCCTGATCTCTCTCCTCTGTGGGCTGTGCCTTCTTGCCTAATAGTACCCACAAAACACAAGGTCATTCCCACTTGCATGTGTATATCCTGGAGACATTCTAGTTAATAATATACTCGTTTTTTTTCTTAAATTTAGAACTCAATTCCTTCCACCCTTGGCATCTTCCTAAACTGTATGAAGTATTAATGCCACAAAATTATAGAAGAGAAATTTCTAGCACTTCTCCTCATAAAACACCTAAATACAGAAAATATTTTCACAAGAGCTAAGCTCCTGTGAGGTGAAAGATGAATACCTAGATCAAATAGAGGATAAGAGGCACTTTGTCTCTTTTAGTTCAGCCCTTACACAACCCAGACAGCAGACATTGGGAGATTTTTCCTGGTTGGGGAAGCAATGAGCCCTTCACACACTATGGATGATAGTGCCATGCCTACTCTCTTTATAAACCAGAGTAGATACCTAAGGCAAAATATAGCAAGTGTTGGTGAGGATTTAAAAGAAAGAAGTCCCTTATACACTTCGGTGGGAATTAGAAAAAACAAACGATATAAAAGTATTAGTATTTTTTTACATTCATAAGCAAAATCTAAAGCTTATTTCATGAAAGATGAACAGTAGAATGGTTGGGACCAGAGGCTGTGGACAATGAGGAGTGAGAGAAGGTTTACTATTAAACAGTATCTCTATTATGCTTAGAAGTTGTGAATTTCCACTGTGCTGTTGTATAGAAGAGGGCCTGTGAATAGCAGTGGTATCCTATGCATTTCTAAATGCTGGAGGAGAGGATTAGGATTTTTTCCATACAGAAGAGTGATGAATGTTTGAAGATTATAAATATGCTCAAGTACTAATAAGAATTTTATAAGGAAAATATCAGAACTTCACTCAAACTCCAGCTCTGGGAGACACCTGAGGTCACAAAAGTAAGTATAGAAAATGCCCAGTGGTACATGGTGGTATTTATGATGTTCCATCTTCCTTAGCAGTTCTGACAAGTGTAATATGGAGTCTCAAAATTGTTTTGATTTGCAAGTCTCTGGTAACTAGGAATGTTGAACATTTATTTAGATAGTTCTATTATTTAAAATTTATTGAGAATTCTCTGTTTAGACCTGTACCCATTTTTAATTGGATTATTTGATTTGTTCCTATTTAGTTCCTTAAGTTCTTTATATTATTCAGATATTATCCTTCAGTCAGATATGTAGTTGGTGAAAATCTTTTCCCATTCTGTACTCTGTTGTTCTGTCTTATTGATGGTGTCCTTTTCCTTACATAAGCTTCTGAGTTTCATGAGGTTCCATTTATTAATTGTTGTTCTTAGTGCCTGTGTTGTGTTCAAGACATTGTCTCCTGTGTCGATGAGTTCAAGGCTATTCCCCACATTCTCTTCTATGAGGTTTAGTGTATCTGGTTTTCTGTTGAGGTCTTTAATCCACTTGAACTTGAGTTTTGTACAGGGTGATATATATGGATCAGTTTGCATGCTACTACTTGTAGACATCCAGGTAGACTTGCACCATTTGTTGAAGATGCTATCTTTTTCCCCCTACGGTGTTGTTTCTGGCTTCCTTATAAAATCAGGTGTCTATGGGTATATGGGTTTATATATGGGTCTTCAATTCAAGTCTATTGATCAACCTTTCTGTTTTTATGCCGGTACTACAAGGTTTCTATTACTACAGCTCTGTAGTACAGTTTAGACTCAGGGATGGTGTTCTTTTATTTACAGGAGTGTTTTAGCTACTCTGGGATTTTGGTTTTCCATATAAAGTTAAAAATTATACTTTCAAGTTCTGTAAAAAATTTGTTGGAATTTTGATGGGACTTATGTTGAATCTGTGGATTTTGGTAGGATGGATATCTTTCTGTGTTAGTCCTACCAATCTATGAACAAAGGAGAGCTTTCCATCTTCTGATATCTTCTTTAATTTCTTCCTTCAAAACCTAAAAATTTTGTTGTATGAGTCTTTTTCTTGCTCTGATACAGTTACCGCAAGATATTTTAGGTTACTTGTGGTAGTTTTAAAGGGTATTGTTTCCTTAAGTTTATTCTCAGCTTGTTTGCTATTTGTTTATACAAAGCCTACTTAGCATTCTTAATTGCCCTCTAACACAGTGGTTTTCAATCTGTGGATCACAAACTTTTTGGCAAACTTCTGTCCCCAAAAATATTTACATTATAATTCAAACAGTAACAAAATTACAGTTGTGAAATAGCAATGAAAATAATTTTATGATTAGGTGTCACCACAAAAGAAGAACTATATTAAAATTAGAAATGTTGACAACTACTGCTTTATTACAATGCCATATCTCACATTTACTCAATAAATTTTTGGAGGGCTGAAGATGTGGCTAGATTGAATTTTCTTAGGGTGGTAAGGTTCTGGATTTGATCTCCTGAACCAAAAGGAGGAGAGGGAAATGGTGTCTTAAATATATAAACAATCTTACTAATTCTCACCTCTATCAGTGATAGTGAATTTAACTTCTGAAATTCCTCCCAAATTTCTCTAGTTACCACCCTATAACAATCCATAATAGAGTCTCAACACAGCAGGCATAATGAGTCTGTAAACACCAAGAATATAGCACCAAGATCATATGATTCTGCTGTGACACACCTCTACTAGCTTTGGTTTTCGTCAGCTGGAACAGAGACTGTGGTTCACAAGCCCTATGCAACCAACACAGTTATTCTTTTTAATTCTTCAAAAATTGCATATATATATACAATATATCATGATCATATGTACCTCCTATAAATTGCCCTGCTGTGTAACACTTTTCATCCCATCAATGTCCATCCCATAAAGAAAAGTGACAGCTGTTATGTACTGCTAAAATCTCTCCATATAATGGTGGGTGACCAGAGGCCCCTTCCATGTAGAATTTTTAACTGGTTTGGTCATATGCATGTAACCATAGCTTCTCTGCATTCATTTGTTTAACTCCCATGCATGTCCAGAGACAGGCACTTCACTGTTCTCCTCTGCCTTTCAGGTCTTACAATCTTTCTTCTTGTTACAGGGAAAGATGTGAGCTAGAAGGTATTCCCTGGACCTTACAAGGTGGCGGGGGTTAAAATAGATGCTCCATCTACTTCTTAACACTCACATTTCCTTGTTTCTTTTTCCAGTTGAAGAGGAAGGTTTCTTTTGCTTGTTTGTCTTGTACTTTACATTTCATCATTAGGGGAATCCAAGGCAGGAAGCTGTGCGCAGGAACTGAAAGAGAACATAGCACAGTACAAATCACTGGCTCACTCTCCATGACTTGCTCACCTAGTTTATAAAAAATATTTATATCATTTTCCCTCTTCCCTTTCCTTCATCCAACTGCCCTCTTTTGAAATCGTGACTTCTTTGTACTGAATATTACCTATGTGTATATGATTTCAGGATGGACTACTTAGTGTTAGGTAACGAATTGGGTGGTTTTTATGGGATAAGACTATTTCTTCTGTTATTAGGAGTCCTTATTTGTCTATAGATATAGTTCTTTGTCTAGGAGTGGGACCCCTGAGACCTGAACAAGTGGATTTTTAATGTCTTACTCACTGTTACTCATTGTCTTTATTTTTGAGTCACATCAGTTGACTGTCTTCTAACTTATAACTCCTGTGAGACACTAGTAGGATAATCTTTCCCAACTATTCTTGTGGTCAGTACTGCTATTTTAAGTATTTATTAAAATTTTTTTAGTAATAAATACTCCAGACCCTTTCAATTTAGTATTAGAACTAATCAGTCAAGCACTCTTGGGTCTTCTATGTCTTAGCTATTTTTTTCTTTGAAAACATTTTAAAAATATTCTTTGAGGCCAAGTATTGCTCTATATCTCAATCTGGCTTCAGCCATGAGATCCTCTTGACTTAGCCTCCAGGGTGCTGGGATTAAAGGCATTACTCACCGGGCTTGGCTCATATTTTTCTCCTTCTAATAATATACTACATAATTTATTTATTAAGCATCTCTGTTGCATTCTAGCTCCAAGTCACACTTAAAGTTCCCTGAGGATGAGAATTTTTTTTCCTCATAGGCACAAAAGTCATAGACTACAGTTCATTACATAGATATATGCTACCTAAACCGGCTCTGCCTCAGCTCACCCATATGAAAATCTGCCTTTGACAGTAACTCTAGAAATAATATAAAGACTGGCTAAATTATAGGTAGGCATACAGGGACTCTTAGCTATTGCTGAGTCTTGAAAGTGCATCTCTTTACTCTGTTATAAATGTACCTATCTTCTATATGTGTCCTGTGTGTCTCTTCTCAATTCTTTTGATCCAGACCACAAAAAAAGGGTCACTAAAAGAACACCAAAGTAAGATCCAGGTGATATACCACCACCGGGAAAAACATGCACGTGGATTCTTAGACCAGTGGTGTTCTTGGAATAGGAAAGAAAACACTTTTTGTTGCCCTGATTTCCTCATAGTAGATAAAATAGTTTAAAAATACTATAAAGGGCAGTCAGTATAGTTCACTGATGGAGCTCCTGCTCAGCATGCACAAAGCTAGCCTAGGTTTAGCCTTTAGAACTGCAAATATTCAACAACATGAAACCTTACAGTATTTCTTTTTCTGTTTGTAATTTATATTAAAAGGACTTTGTTCAGTGTTTAAAGAAAAGTTTCAAAAACTCAAAATTGTTATAACTCAAGAAAGGAAGTTTAGTATTTTTATATCTGAGACAAACTTTCTGGATGACTTACTACTCTGATTTCCTGACTATGGCTGGGCTAGCTTTCTTCCTTGCTCATACTCATGTCCTCAAGTTCCACCAGTTCATAGAAGTTAAAGTTCTGAGTTTCTTCCAAGACTTAAATAATTTCTTAGCCTCAAGCTCCCTTACAATAAAAAAAAAATATCAAGCTGGTTAATTGTAATATACAGTGGCACAGAATTAACATTTTAAGGAGGAAAAATGGGATATAGCAAGGAATAATCAGACCAATGCAGGATAAAAATTAAGTAAATAAAACACCAAATCCTAGCCGGGCAGTGGTGGTGCACACCTTTAATACCAGCACTCGGGAGGCAGAGGCAGGCGGATCTCTGTGAGTTCGAGATCAGCCTGATCTACAAGAGGTAGTTCCAGGACAGGCTCCAAAACCACAGAAAAACCCTGTCTCAAAAAACCAAATAAAATAAAATAAAATAAACCACCGAATCCTATGGCTCCATATCAGACATCTGGGATGCAATCATCTAGGCCCCAAAAGGACTAGGAAGCTTAATACTTCCAATCTGCTGAAACATGTTTCTTGCTTAATGCAACTTGGGTGTCACCATCACAGCTCTATGCAGGGACTTCTAACAGCCTACTTGCTGACACTCTGGCCAAACCTGTCATACACTGCCTGACTTTAGCAGTTGTCTAGAGCCATAGGACATTATACCTCAATATTTTGTTTTTTCATTCCCCTAAAACCAGTACCACATGGCCAAATTCTGCTACTGACTTAAGATGTAGTCTGACCCACTTGAACCATAATTGCAGGGCTTCCATATGCCTTCCAGACTACCTTTGCAAAATATTTCCCAGCCTAACTAATCTAAAGTACACTGTACTAGCATTCCTCTAGCCTCTTCTCTAAGGTGATCTAGAACCTATCAAGTTGGTGACCAGTGTTAACCATCATGTCACATTACTATTTTTCTTTAAAAAAAGACAACCAGTTATTATGCAGAAAAAGTCATTTCTAAGCTACACAAAAATCTTTCTAAACTAATTTCCCTTAATCCTCTAACAATTTGAGTCCAAAAGATAAAAGACATAACACAGGAGTGATGTTCATATTGTACAATTACATACATACATATACATGTATTTATGTGTGTACATAGATAAACTTACTTAAAGAAACATGATACCTATATAAAAGAGTAGTTGAAAATATGACTAAATATGGCACATATTCTTTCTCCAGGCATTATCGTTTTGGGGAAGTTAACTTGAACATGGAAGGTAATTATAAGGAAAATAGATATCTCCATGACCTCAGAGGAACTGTGAAACACAGGCTGCAACTACACAGAGAGAACCTAGAGGTAAGTGATTACCCACCCATCAGGGCACCCTATTCTCTAAACCCTCTATTTCAGGGCAAAACCCGGGTCCCTCTCTTAACTGCCTCAGCTTCCCTTGCCAGCCAGCAGGCAAGCTTCCTGCAGGTAGGCTGCTCCAACACCGCTACCCCACCAATTGGACCCTGTAAACTACAAGCCCCACTCTGCCCCAAAACCTCCTATTCCCCCCACAACTTCAGAGGGACTCTGAAGCACAGTCTTGAACTACACAGAGAGGACCAAGAAGGAAACTCTGAAGCACAGGCTGTGGCTGCACACAGCAGACTAAGAGAGCAGACCAAGAGAGTGAACAAAGAGAGACCTCAGCATCTTGCTGAGACAAGGACAGTGAAAGTACAGAGCAGATCAAAAACAGTTCCCAAAGACACAGACAGCAACTGCAAGGATTGGATCAAGAGAAAAAGACATGACTGGCATCAACTAGAAAAAGAGATGGATAGATGTCATTGCAAGAATTCATTCAACAACCAAAAAAGCAAGACGGTAACACCAGAACCCAATGGTCATACAACAGGAAGATTTGATCACCCTAACCCAGAAGAAGTAGAAGAAAATGATTTTAAATGTAACTTTAGGAGGATGATGGACACCTTTAAAGAGGATATGAAAACACCTTTAAAGAAATGGATGAAAAGAAAAACAAAAAAATCAATAAATATCTTAAAGAAATCCAAGTAAACCAAGAAAAACCAATCAAACAGGTGAAGCATACATTCCTAGACTTGAATACTGAAATAGAGGCAATAAAGAAAACACAAACTGAAGGAATTCTGGAAATGGAAAATCTGGGTAAATGAACAGAAACTACAGAGACAATCATAATCAATAGAATATAAGAGATGAAAGAGAAAATCTTAGATGTTGAAGATACTATTAAAGAAAATAGATTCATCTGTCAAAGAAAACATTAAATCCAACCAATTCTTTTTTTTAATATTTATTTATTTATTATGTATACAATATTCTGTCTGTATGCCTGAAGGCCAGAAGAGGGTGCCAGACCTCCTTACAGATGGTTGTGAGCCACCATGTGGTTGCTGGGAATTGAACTCAGGACCTTTGGAAGAGCAGGCAATGCTCTTAATCACTGAGCCATCCAATTCTTAACACAAAACCTCCAGCAAATCTGGGACACCATGAAAAGACTAAACCTAAGATAATAGGGATAGAAAAAGGAGAACTCCAGTTCAAAGGCACAGAAAATATATTCAACAAAATTATAGAAGAAAGCTTTCCCAACCTAAAAAAGGGTATCCCTATGTAGGTACAAGAAATTGACAGAAAACCAAATAGACTGGACCAAAAAAATACCCCCTAGCCATATAATAATCAACATGCAAAATATATAGAATAAAGAATACTATGAGCTACAAAGGATAAAGGCCAAGTAAAATCTAAAGACAGACCTATCAGAATTGCACCTGACCTCCAATGGAAACCATGAAAGCCAGAAGGCCCTCGACAGATGTGCTGCAAACACTAATAAACCATGGGTACAAGCCCAGACTACTATACCAAGTAAAACTTTCAATCACCATCAATGGAGAAAACAAGATATTCTACAACAAAACCAGATTTAAACAATACCTATCCACAAATCCAACCCTACAGAATGTACTAAAAGGAAATCCCCCACCCAAGGAAGCCAACTTTACTTGAGAAAACACAGATAACCTCATACCAGCAAATCCTAAAGAAGAAAAACATATAAACACAACCACCGAAAAATAACAGGAATTTATTCATCATGCTTTATATGAACACCTGATTCTTGACAAAGAATCTAAAATTACACAACGGCAAAACAAAAGCATCTTCAACAAATGGTGCTGGCATTAATTGGATGTCAACATGTAGAAGAATGAAAATAGATTATCTATCCCTATCCACAAAATTCAAGTCTATATAAATTAAAGACTTCAATATAAATCCAACCACACTGAACCTGGTAGAAGAGAAAGTGGGAAGTAGCCTTCAGTGCATATGCTCAGGTGAACACTTCTTAAATATAACACCAATAGCACAGACACTGAGAGCAACAATAAATAAATAATGGGACCTCCTGAAATTGAGAAGCTTCTGTAAAGCAAAAAGACACAGTCAATAAGAATAAAAACCAGTCTACAGAATGGGAAAAGATTTTCACCAACCCCACATCAGAGAGAGGACTGATCTGCAAAATATATAAAGAACTCAAGAAATTAGCCATCAAGGAAATGCAAATCAAAACAACTCTGAGATATCTTCCTACACCAGTCAGAATGGCTCATAAAAAAAAAAAATCAATGATAGCCTATGCTGGAGAGGATGTGGAATAAGTGGAGTACTCCTCCATTGCTGGTGGAAATGCAAACTTGTACAACCTCTCTGGAAATCAATAGGCCTGTTACTCAGAAAAATTGGGAATCAACCTAAATCAGGACCCAGCAATATCACTCTTGGGCATATACCCAAAGGATGTTCAATCATGCTTCAAGGACATCTGTTCAACTGTGTTCATTATTTGTAATAGTCAGAACCTGGAAACAACCTAGATGCCCCTCAACCAAAGAATAAATAAAGAAATGTGGTATATTTACACAATAGAGTACTACTTGGTGGTAAAAAAAAAAATGACATCTTGAAATTTGCATGTAAATGGATGGAATAAGGAAAAACCATCCTGAGTGTGGCAACCCAGAGCCAGAAAGATGAACATGGTATGTACTCACTCATAAGTGGATACTAGCTTAAAGCAAAGTATACCGAGCCTATAGTCCATGACCTCAGAGAAGCTAAGTAATGAGGAGAACCCTAAGAAAATCATATATAGATCCCAATGAGAAGGGGAAATAGACACGTTCTCCTGACAAAACTGGGACATGGGGGTCAGGGAAGAAGGGAGGGCAGAAGAGGAGGAGGTGGGAGAAGGGGAGGGGAGAACTGAGGGAATGGGATAGTCAAGATGTGGGAAGGACAGAGAAAGACAACAAGTAAAGAAATATCCTGATTGAGGAAACCATTATGGGGCTAGCACTACAGAAATTCCCAGGAGTCTACAAGGATGACCCCAGCTAAGACCCGAAGCAATAGTGGAGAGCCATAGCAAAGCACTGGGCTGAGCTCCCAATGTCCATTCCAAGAGCGGAAAAAATGTGAATATGAGCAAAGAGGTGCAGACCATGATGGGGACACCCACAGAAACAGCTTAGCTGAGCTTATAGGAGCTTATCAACTCCAGCTGGATGGTGAAGGATCCAGCATAAGTTCAAATCAGACCCTCTGAATGTGGCTGACAGTTGTATGTATGGTTGGGGCAAACTCTGAGGCCTTATCCCTATTGCTTGTATTGGTTTTTTGGAACTCATTCTCCATTAGATGGATATTTTTCTCAGCCTAGATATAGGAGGGAGGTCCTTGGTTCTTCTTCAAAGCAAGAGTGGGTTGGGAGGTAGGGTGGGGGGAAATTGGACGGAATGTGAGAAGGGGAGGGAGTGGGAAAGTGAAAAGAGATAGTTTGTTTTTGTTAACAAAGATTTGTTTTTGTTTTGTTTTTTTAGATAAAATAAAGAAAAAATAGAACATAATTCAGACTTTACAGAGATATGTTTCAAATCATCCTTAAAATGAGTAAACTAAAATCACATGTAAATGATGACAGTAACTACCAGATAATAAAATCCTCATAGGCTCATGAGGACGAGGTGCTTCACCCATCAGGATTTATTCTTATTCATACAGCCTTGACAGCAACTGTTGTTCTTGGAATCTCTCAAAGGTCAGAAGATAAAACCAAAACAATGATTTTTCATCTTTCTGAGTTGTCAGGAAGACATTAAGGAGGCATGACCTTCTAATTTTAAGTTCCTTCTTACTAAGAAATCTGTCAGAGGAAGTAGGAAAAGCTTTTAAATATTTGTGCTTACAGTTTTGTCATCTATTGCTAATGATGCTCAAAACTGTTGTCTCATTTTCTTTTCATAGCACAAATCAGTGCTGTTATTTCTGATTCTGTGAAATTAAGTGAGCTCAACTCCAAGGCATGCAAATAATGTTTATAGATATTATTAAATACATTAACCACTTAAAATGGTCAATGGCCATATATAATCATGTGTGTTACTACGTGCAAGAAATATAACCCTAGTCCAGGTATGAAAATAATGCATCAGTAAGAAGTTTCAATGTATATAACTCCTACTTTTCTATTCATTCAATCCCTTTCCAATATTGAACCATTGAATCTGTGTACCAAAATATTTTCTGCATACGATGAGATGAGGAAGAAGGATTAAGAGCTACCTATCTGATGTGGGGTAAGAAAAGATCTTTTCCCGTTCTGTAGGCAGTCGTTCTGTCTTGTTGACCATATTCTTTGCTTTACAGAAGCTTTTCAGTTTCAGAAGGTCCCAGTTATTAATTGTTTCTCTCAGTGTCTCTGCTACTGGGGTTGTATTTAGGAAGTGGTCTCCTGTGCCAATGTGTTCAAGTGTACTTCCCACTTTCTCTTCTATAAGGTTCATTGTGGCTGGCTTTATGTTGAGGTCTTTGATCTATTTAGACTGGAGTTTTGTTCATGGTGATAGAAAGGGGTCTATTTTCATTCATCTACATGTTGATAGTCAGTTATGCCAGCACCAATTGTTAAATATGCTTTCTTTCATTTTATATTTTTGGCTTCTTTGTCAAAAATCAGGTATTTAGAATTGTGTGGATTAATATCTGAGTCTTCGATTTGGTTCCATTTGTCCTCCTGTCTGTTTTAATACCAATACCAGGCTGTTCTCAGTACTGTAGCTCTGTATTAAAGTTTGAAATTAGGAATTATGATCTCCAAAATGTACAAAGAATTCAAGAAACTGGTCATCAAAAAAAATAATAATCCAATTAATAAAAGTGGAGTACAAACCTAAACAGAGAACTCTCAACAGAGAAATCTAAAATGACTGAAAGACACTAAAGGAAATGTTCAACATCCATAGTCATCAGAGAAATGCAACTCAAAACAACTCTGAGATTTCATCTTACACCTGTAAATATAGCCAAAATAAAAAAACTCTAATGACAACTTATGCTGGAGAGGTTGTGGGGTAAAGGGAACACTCCTGCATTTTGTGAGAATGCAAGCTAGTACAGCCCCATTTGGATGTCAGTGTGGCAATTTCTCAGAAAATTAAGAAACAACCTTCCTCAAGACCCAGTATATTTCCAAAGGATGCTCAATCATACCACAAGGACACATGTTCAACTATGTTCATAACAGCATTGTTTGTCACAGCCAGAACCTGAAAACAACTTAAATATCCCTCGACCAAAGAATGGATAAGAGAAATGTGGTACATTTACACAATTGAATATTACACAGCAGAAAAAAGCCTTCTTGAATTTTCAGGCAAATAGATGGAGCTAGAAAACATTATTTTGAGTGAGGTAACCCAGACCCAGAAAGACAATTATCATATGTACTCTCTCATAAGTAGTTTTTAAACATAAAGCAAAGAAAACCAGCCCACAAATCACAATCCCAGAGAACCTAGACACCAATGAGGACCTTAAGAGTGACTTACATAGATCTAATCTACATGGGAAGTAGAAAAAGACAAGATCTCCTGAGTAAATTGGGAGCATGGGGACCTTAAGAGAGAGTTGGGAGGGGAGGGGCAGGGAGGGGAGCAGAAAAAAATGTCAGCTCAATGAAAATCATAAAAAAAGAACTACCTATATTTGGTCCTTGATTTGTTTTTCTCATGTTGAAGCCAAAATGTAATCTTGGCTACCATCAGTCATGCTACCTCTTCCTTCCTTCCTTCCTTCCTTCCTTCCTTCCTTCCTTCCTTCCTTCCTTCGTTTCTTCATTCCTTCCTTTTTTCCTCCCTCCCTCCACTTTCCCTTCCTTCTTTCCTCCTTCCTTTCTTCCCTCCCTCCCTTCTTTCTATTCTTCTTTTCTCTCTTTGCTATCATATTACTATATTGTTTAAGTTTAGAATTAAAGGCATCCTGCATGGTGAGTCAGAAGTGAACAGGAAGAGTTGTAGAAATAGAACAAAATATTGATAAGACTAAGGGAAATCCTTGGAGTTATAAGTCATTGAATCCTCTGGCTAGGAAGGGGATATAACTCTACAACTTCATTTTGGTCGTTAGATACCACACTAGAAACTCATAATAGACAATTCTTTCACTCTTCTGCTCACGTCTACTCAGTGAACAAGCTATTGTTTTGTGATCTGTGGAGATGGCTTAGAATGCAAGAGCATCTGTCATACAAACATAAGGAACTAAGTTCAGAACTCTAGAATCTGCACAAAAAGTTGGGCATAATAATGAACGTTAATAACACTAATTCTTTTGGGAGGGGATGAAGAACAGAGACAGGATGGTTGGTCCCTTCTGGATAGCACACTAGCTCCAGGTTCAATGAGAAATCCTGTGTCAAAGGATGAAGCTAGAAAGTGACAGAGCAGTGCCTATACACGTACTTATACAGAATACACATATACAACATACACATACACATACCAACACAAATACAATTAAAAAAAAACATTTTGCATCAACCAGTTGACAGAGCATAGAGAAGAACCAGCATAGCTCCTGTTCTTATATCACAATTCACTGGAAACTGTCAGCACTGAGATAAGAGAACCACTATTCCAGAACTTTATGTTCACTAAGGGGAACAATCCATACCACTCAGCAACAGACATTATGAACCAGGGATAAAACAAGCAGCTGATAAAAAGACACTAAAACTAGAGAGAATATATGACATTCAAACAAGGCAAGCAGGTCATCCAGGCTGGAGCTCAGGGTATACAGAAAATGTTTAAAGATGAAATAGGGACTAGATCTGGAAGTCAGAGGAAAATATGCCAATATTCAGTGAAAATCAGCTATGAAGTGACTCCTTACAATAAGGACTAAGGTTTATCCTGAAACATTGAAAATCAAGGTTTTATATTTTCATTTATTTTCCTCCCTCAGGAAAGCAAAGTAACAATAATCTGAACTTGAAATAAAGATTTATTACTTCTCAACTACCAAAAAGAGGGCATTATTATAATATTTCAAAGAGAGAAAAATCCAGGGAGAAAGAAAATTCATGATGTAGATGGGAGTCATCCATGTGGTATTTAAGTACAGGAAAAAGTTTGTTTATTTCAGTTTGTCACACTGTAGGATATTAGAGAGCATAGTCAGAAGAGAGGAAATAGAAAATGGAAAGGAATGAATCATGAAGGAGGAGATTCAGAATAATATAAAAAAGAGGCTTGGTAGAGAGGCTATGTCCAGAGACACCCACAGAGTTGGCCCTGTGTTTCTTACTGCCTGGGGTAATATGGTGCCAGATAGTCAGAGAGAAAAATCTATATAGCAACTTCACAGAGCTGATACAACCTGGAGTATAAAACTCATTCTTCAGCTGAAAATCATGAAGTATCATGTTTGCCCCAGGATTCAAGGTCAACAGTTTACCACCAAAATTTCCCCATCCTTCCTCCAACTCATTTGCATGTGACTATGTGGGTGCTGGGAATTAAACATGGTCCTTTGCACAAAGAAGATCCACAATAGAGCAAAATATCTTCTTACGGGTACTAAGAATTCTGCAGACATTTTCAGTTAAACATACCAGTGAATGGATGCTACCTAGTACTGTCCTTTCAAGCTAATTCATTTGCTGCTTAAAAATAGTAAAAAGGAAATAACCATGTCAAATAAGATAAAAATTAGCTTTCTTACAGCTCCAACCACATCATATCTTTATCTGTGATTAGTCTGTAGTCATAACATGTAGTTGATACTAAGTGGAAAAGATTGTCTGGACAGGGCTTCTTTAGATAAGAGGTTTTTTTTTATTATAATGGGAGATCTCAGAGTCCATACCATGTTTAACTTTGGGAAATGGTGGCAAAATACCCAATCAGCTATTGAAAATGAATGAGAAATGGGAAAAAACAAATGGCAGAGAAAAGTTAAATGTCCCTGCTGTACTCATTCTTTTGTAGATATTTTGTCTTTATATACTATGTGCTGCAAAGCCAGAATAAAAATAATGGATCTCTACCATGAGACATAACTCATTAAAACTTTCTAAAGCAATTTAATACTAAGTTTGCATGCTCATATTTCAGGGTCTTCACAAATAATCCACATGCTAAGTTGTTAATCTAAATTATTAAAGAAATTTTTCATTTTATTTTATTAAAGTTCTAAAAACTTCTTGTGGGATTTTGCAGCTGAGTATTTGTCAAATAGATATTGGAGCCAATTGCACTGACAAACTCACATGCATGTAAGTCATTTATAACAGTTATGTGTGCACTTAAGGCTACGTTCATTGCTTCTTTCCTCGAGATTGAGCACATATAACTCTGCAATAAAACAAAACTGAACCGGAACAGCAGAAAGCAAAACATATTCATGGAAAATAGGATAATCATTTTTTTTTAAAGCAAAGCATCTATCGTTGCTGGCAACAGCAACATTGACAACAACATGTATCATGTATCCCATTAGTTTACTGAAGTATGTTGCTCTGTGCCAGTGAGAAGACCAGGCAGTGACAACCCAGACTGTCTGTAATGACTTCATGGTGCTCTATCATTTCAGAAAACTTTCAAAATTTTTTGAGAAACTGATAGGAGAACAAGTTCAAGGACTGCCTGAGAAACTTAGTGAGACCTTATTTCAAATTAAAATTAATTTATATTAAATTAAATTTTGTTCTGGGGTTATAACTGTATGATAATGTGCTTATCCAATATACATGAAGCGCTAAGGTCAATCCTAAGTACTGTCAATAAAAAAAAATCAAGATGAGAGAACGAAGAAGAGAGAGAAAGGTCTAATGATTGTCAACCCAGTTCTGGAGTGACTCCAGAACACACTGAACTCTGTAAGACATTGTTAGAAGTAAGAGGAGTCTATCTTCCAGTTAAGAATCTTCTGATGCCCATTTTTCCAGTGAACATAATTTCACAATAACCCACACCTTAAGTGGCTTGCTTATGCTGACCTCTCAGGGGACAAAAAAAGAGGAATTGTGTCTGTCCTCTCTTTTCCATGCTTATGTTTTCATGGAACAGGAAAGAGCATCCAACTGGTAAACTTAATGCTTCTGTTGTATTAGAGACTTACATCTTACTTTCTATCATGTTCTTATGTTATTAGGTCCCTAATCAATGTTGTAAGAAGTGTAACCTAATTCAGACGTGTTGGGGAAATTAAACTTTGTATCACCACCAGTACATTATTACAGTATAAATAATCCATATCTATGGATAAGTAGCTAGTTAAATAACCACGATGAAACTCACTGTAGCCACAGTAAAGGAAGGAAGGAAGGAAGGAAGGAACGAAGGAAGGAAGGAACGAAGTGATGTGGGAGTGTCATATATCAATCTGTTGATTTCATTGGTTAAGCAATAAAGAAACTGCTTGGCCCTGATAGGTTAAAACATAGGTGGGAGGAGTAAACAGAACAGAAGGCTGGGAGAAAGAAGCTGAGTCAATGAGTCGCCATGATTCTCCCACTCCAGACAGATGCAGGTTAAGATCTTTCCTGGTAAGCCAGCTCGTGGAGCTACATAGATTATTAGAAATGGGTTAAGAGGCTGAAACTAATGGGCCAAGCAGTGTTTAAAAGAATACAGTTTCCATGTAATTATTTCGGGTATAAAGCTAGCCATGTGGGTGGCTGGGTGGCGGGACACAGCTCTACTGCTCCTAATTCAACAAGGAAGGAAGGAAGAAAGGAAGGAAGGAAGGAAGGAAGGAAGGATGAGAAAAAAGAAGAAAAGAAAAGAAACCTCATTATCTCATTATAAATTGACCTAAATGACCACTATGTGGTAATTAGTCACCACTGTCAAACGTGTCTGATTTAGAGTAATCTAGGAGATACCTCTTTGGGTGTTTCTTTACTGAGGTTCCAGAGAGGCTTGGCTAAGGAAGTCTTCTTTGGATGTGAGTGAACCCATTTGTAGGATTTCCAGGATGCATAAGAAGCTATAAAGGATGAAGCATCACCATCCAGCTCTCTGCTTCCTTAGTATGGATTCAAGGTGACCAGCTTACTGCCATATTTTCCACCACAAGAGTGCGTCATTTCTACCCTTCTTTTTTGTTTTGTTTGCTTGTTTTTGGTTTTTTTGTTTTGTTTTGTTTTGTTTTTTGACACAAGGTTTCTCTGTCCTGGAACTCACTCTGTAGATCAGGCTGGCCTTGAACTCACAGAGATTGCCTCCATCTGCCTCCTGAGTATGGGATTAAAGGTGTGTGCCACTACTGTCCAGCAAACGAGAGTGTATTGTTTCTTAAATACAGAACCAAAATAAATTCTTCTTTCTTAGCTTGTTTCTGTGTGTGTTATAGCAAGAAATTCACAGTCGCTTAGGAAGAAATTTTTTTTAATTAAGGGATGAAATAGGGAACACACACTTATGGATACAGTGGAAAGTGATGCCATTGTCTCTTTGTCTACCATCAAAGGATGAAGAAAGCTCCCAGCAGGTCACTGAATGGCTCATCAAAAGCCTTCCACATCCAGGGGAGAGAGCAACCCCAGACTTCTCTTCTTATCCTGTCACATATTGGAGAAGACCACACTCATGGCAGGTCACCTCCAAATGTCATTGGCTAAATGGATCAAGCTCCCACAACCAAAGGTTTTGTCATAGCATTGAGAAAAGCAGTTAACACAATCTGGATGTATCATTGGGCAGAGAAATAGAAATGTGCATATGCAAGGCTTTGTCCTGCCTATCTTCTCCCCCAATTTCAGGGAGGGAAGAGGGACTGAGGGATAGAAGAAGGGAGGAAAGGAAGAAGGAATAAAAGCAAGCTGAAAAATGATGAAAATAATATGTTAAGGGGTAGATAAGAATAAGGAAAATAGAAATTTTAGAAAGTGTTCTTTGCCTTTTCATTTATTTAAAATTAGGATGGTAACTTACATTTAGAAAAGAAAATTTATTTAAAAAGGATGAATAAATAGCAATTTGTATATATGTAGGAATAAATGAAACAAATTGATAATATTTAAAGAATAAGTAGATATAATAATATTTAAATAATTTGTTTAATGTACTATTCTAAAGAAAAATAAAAAGTCTTAAATTTGTTATGTATTAGTAGTATAAATTTAAAAAATGACTGTGTGCATTTTGCTAAACTGATATTGTAAATATAATATCATTAGCACCAAAAATATTCATTGTGAATAAGAAAAGATTCAACTATCAAAATGGCAAGGACATGCTGTTATACCATGTTTTCTTCAAAATACCTGCATAACCTCATAGTATTTTATAAAGTGAACATTTAATTCTGTGCATTGGAAAAGCCTAGAAGAAATGTGACTTCAGGGACAGTTATACTCAGCAATTGTTCCCTAAGTGTCATATTTTGCTGGAAATGCCATGGCTCCTCGGCGGCACAACTGGTTCCAGAGATGGAGCAGAAAAGTCTAGCGATAGTGGGAGATTTGGGAATTTCAGAGAGCTCAGTGGTTAAGGAGGAGGAGCATTCCTTTAAGGATTCAATGTTTAAGAACCTACAACAGACAATAAGAGGAAAGAAGACAGTGAACCAAAACAAATAAAACAGAATGTGGTAGTTTTGTAAGAGGAACAAAGAAAAGACCAAGACATGGGCTAACTTATAAATATAAAAAGAATTAGGAAAGTATCATTCTTTTTTTATTTTTTTAATTTATTTATTTATTAAAGATTTCTG
>NW_004949165.1:914401-928628 GCF_000317375.1 Microtus ochrogaster | reverse complement strand
GTCTTGATTTGCATTTCCCTGATCGCTAAGGAAGTTGAGCATGCCCTTAAGTGTCTTTTGGCCATTTGAAGTTCTTCTGTTGAGAATTCTCATTCTTTTATATAATTTCTAGTCTAAGCAAGGATTTAGTCCTGAACTCATAGATAATAAGTCTCAAGTTATTCACCCAGCATGGTGCCATAGTAACAATTATTAATTATCAACAAGACAAAAGTTGTTTACCATTAAAGGTCTGATTGGTACCCTCTTCAACCAATTGAACAAACATAATATCACTAATCATAGTATGATCTAATATTCATGTGCTTCCTGATATAAGGCATTAACCAATAACACTGTTGTTAGAAATAGTTCTCTAGTATTTAATCACCTGAAAACTATCAGATGAGTATAGAATATATACCATTTCTTTTTACATACTCAAGGGTCATTAATTAGGCAAACACTAAAAATAGATAAAATAAAAATTCAATTCAATTGTAAATCATATTTGGATTTAGAATATTTTAAAAAATGGCTGAATAAAAAGGGAACTGTAAATTTGTAAAGTTACATAATTTGTCTGACAGTGCTATTTGGATCTATAGAGGATTATCCATATTGTTAAATAGTTGCATACTGAATGCACATTTAAGAATGAAATACCAAGTTACCTATGTGGATCTATGTAGAGTTAAGCTTTGGAGGAAGAATCACATTAATAACCCTTTGAATTTTCTACAAAATTTAAATTTTAAACAAATAAGAAATTTTTCTGAAGAGCCTTTGATCCAGCAATCTCACTTTTAGAAATTTATATCAAACACACACTACATGAGTGGACAAAGATATATTATCTATGATACTGTATGGAAAAATAGTAGATGAGAATCTATCTCTCATCAAAGATGAAAAAGAGATATCTCTTCTGCTCTAGTCTTGATCTGTACTCTACTTTGACCTTCAGTTCATGATGCTCTTGCTTTATGCTCCTGAGTACATGGCTACATACGCATGCTTCTACAACCAGATGAAAGAGTATTATCATCCCCCCCCCAATTCTTTAAACTATGGCTACAGCTTAAAAAAATTAAGTCCAATATTCAAGATAAGGCTTTGTTTTTAATAAAGGTATATATGTCTGAAATTTTGTATAGAGACCTGGACCAGAATGCTGTATATCCTCATTACCAATTGCTTGCCTGTTTATTAATTACTTCTTTAAGAATGTCAAATAATGTGTTTTGATCTACCACCTCCCTTCCTACTCAACTTTGTATTCTCTATTTTCTCTTTAATCCATCAAGTTCAGTTTGTACTACTCATATATTCTTGCATATGTGGCTTCCCACTGTATCTAGCAATCTACTAGGGGCTATAATCTTATGTTTTGTTTTTGAGACAGAGTTTTTATTTATAGCTTTGGTTCTGTCCTGGAACTAGCTCTGTAGACCTGGCTGGCCTCGAATTCACAGAGATCCCCCTACCCCTGCCTCCTGAGCGCTAGTATTAAAGGTGTGAACCACCATCATAGCCTGGCTAGGGTCTATATTAAAAAAAAAACAACACATAATCTGGCTCATGCTTTTCCAGCAGCTATCAGTTGCCAATAGTTCCTTAGGTAGTGACGGGCATTCATGCCCACCTCCTATCTCCATAGTGTAGTTTTGTTTTCTGCCTTCAGCTTGAATAGAACTTGTGCATGTTACCACACCTTTGTAAACTTATATATGCAGTTGCCTTGTATCCAGAAAACAGTTCTTTGGCATCATTTGTCATTGCTGGGTCTTAACTAATCATAAACATCTACCATTTACTTCAATTTCATTTTTATTGTTTGATAACAAAATTCCACCTATTTCAAGTGTTCTGGACATTTCTATACAGCCTTTGTGAGCACTGCTATCATAACTGTGATTGTTTCTACAACCTCAAATGGCCCTGATGGATTCAGCTTCCTTGCTGATCATATTGTACGATTTATACCTGAAATTTGCCTGGGTCTTGGGGCCTGGAAACCACTGACTTGTATATCCCTGAAGTGTATCCTTTTCTAGGATTTCTTTTCATGTTTTCATGGTGATGAAAATAGTTAACATGAAATCAACCTTTGGTAAAGTTTTAAGTACACACTACACTTTGTTAATTGTCCAGCAGACCTCTAAATCTTGTTAAACTAAAACTTTCTAACCTTATCCTCCTTCCCTATCTCATTCTTTACATCTGGGAGTTTAACCATTTCGGATTCCTTCAATAACTGGAATCATACAGAAATTGCCCTTCTTTGGCTGTCTCAGATAACTCAGTGGAGTGTTCTCAAAGTTCATCTCTGTTTTGGAAAATGACATTGCTTAATACTTTTAAGGCTAAGAAACAATATTAACACACACACACACACCATATTTTCTTATCCATTCTTCTACTGCTAAACATTCCCACTATCTCTGTCTTGTCTATTTAGAGGGATACTACAATGCACTTTAGAGGAAAGATATCTCTTTAAGATCCTGATTCATTTATGTTGGGCCAATTCTTGGGAGGGAGATTGGTGGACCCTATGGTTATTTTAGCTTTGCTCTTTAAAGAGCGTTTATGCTATTTTCCATAGTGGACTTGTCATTTTACATTTCTAAAATAGTATACCATGCTGCTAATTTTCATGCACCCTTACCAATACTTTCTTATTTTAAATAATAGAAATTTAATCTTACATTGTATAATAAATAAAATTTAATATATTATAAAATATACAACATAGATAATAAACTAACATATCATAGAGAAGATATTTACTAATAACTCTATGCATATTACAAAAATTTTTAATCTGTTTTTCCCTGAGACGTTGCTACTTCTGCACCCGGTTTATGCCTGGAAAGGAACAACATCAGTTCCATAGAAGGTAATATAATGCAGAACCAGAAGCTTAAGGAGCAAGCTCTTTACATTATTTTATTTTGTTAATTCTGAGAAATTTTAGAAAGCCACAACTTTCTTTATGAAGTTTATAATTATTTATAAATAAAAGTGGAAATAGACCTTTATGGCAAAATTGATCACTGTATCAGCACCCATGTACCTACTTTTCATGATCTAATTTTCAGACTCGAATGAAAGATGCAGAGAATCCTGATAATAAACACTGTGTGACTCAAACAATTCCTGGTTTTTAAAGGCAAGGAATTATGAAAATGCAATTATATTTAGAGACAGTTTTATCCACAGAATCGCATATGCCAGAAACAAGCTCTGCTGAGACAGACGGAAGTGACAGGATATGGTGCACTCAGTTTACTGGATGGGAAGCTGTCCAAATGTCTCTCGGTTTCCAAAAAAAAATTCTGTTATTACCAAAGAAGCTTGAAGCATCAATTGGAAGTCATGTTTTGTATCTCTCTTACTGTTGTGGCAAGAAGAGGAAAGGGGGGGTCACCAGAGGCACTCAAAAAAAATCTCAAATTTTGACTTCAACAATTTATTTTTTCCTAGAGTTGTACTGGGGTCCTTTCCCCCTAAAGCTAGAGGACCATGATGCATCTCAAAAGAAAGTACCATTCCATGGTGATATTCTTCGTCTCCTGGGTCTAACTACTGATGGATTTCCAGAAGTAACTCGTCACATACATTAGCCTGGAGCAGATGGACCGTTTGTTTCAAGTGGAACCTGATGAGTATTACTTTCTAACACGTTTGTTAATTCGCTTACAGTAGTTTTGGGTTTCAAAAGGCTTTGACACTGTCTAGACATAATAGCAACAGGGAGAAATTTGTCATCTTTGTACGTTTTAATCATCACTGTTTTGGATGGCACCCAGGTCACAGTTTGAATTCTGCCATTTTTACAGCACACTATCATATACTGTCGAAAAGAATTTTGTAAATATTAATAAAGTCTTGTTCTCATTCTGACCAGTTGGTGCTGCTATGTTAAAAACTATTGTGGACTGCCTGGAATATTATACCATTAGAATTTACTACTGCTGAGAAATGACCACTTAAATTTTGAGGTGGAGGCTTCTGATAAGACTCTACCTTATTTTTTATTATAACGTTGCTTCTGTATATTATTTATTAATTAAAGTTGAGCGTAACCACAACATCTTTAATAGTTAATTCCTCTTTGGAATCTGTGTGCATTTGTGTGATTAAATGTCTGCACTTTTGCTTATAGAACCCACAATCCGCTGTTCAGCATTGATTGTGAAGACTGCACAGAGGCCTCTTCCCATTATGAAATTCCCATAAGACCTTCACAGTAATCTTCTTCTGAGTGTATCTGACCTCTGATCCTCCATTATATGGGAAGGGAAAAAACAAACCCTCTACCCACACTTTGTGGCATTTAAAACAGCACATTTGTAGTTGGGTAGAGCTTTCTGTGTGCACTTTCACCATTATTTTTATATTTCTTTTCCTCCCTCAACCACAGAGATGAGGGAGTAGAAGGGCTGAGCAGTATGAAGTCTATTTATCAATATGGAGGAAAAGAAAATGGCTTTATTCAAGCCATTGAGTTCATTTTGATGAGCTAGAGCCTTCAAAATATCACTCCCTTTGTGACCCAGGTACTTCACAAAACAATTTATTTCTGCTTACTTAAGTTTGTGCCCATGCAGTTAGCAGAGTGTTTTGCTTCCTTCAGCATCTTCCCCATCCCTTGGATTAAAGGAGTCTTGGTATCTGTCTGTCTTAGAAGTGGGAGGTGTGCTCTGTAGATGGTGTGCTAGAGAGGCTGCTAATCACATTCAGACTTAGCTTTGAAGTTACCAGCTAAAAGAACATTATTGTCTGTGTCTCAGATGACATTTGAGCAAACAGTATGCCCCCCAATATTCCAATAAATAAACCTTGTTTTAAAACACTACACATCAAAATTCCACCCAATCATTGACTCATCTTGAAGGCTAAGGTTTGTGAATGTAGTAAGTCATCACTAGAGCAAAAATTCTTCTGTGATTCCTCTAGGTCCAGACATATGAACTAAAATGATAATTCTCTATGCTTTGTAATGGGAGAATGATAGAGGACTCTAATTTGGGAGAAAAGTGGGTAGAAAAGCAGTAGTGTCATTTTTGTAGCAAGTTCAAATCCCACTGAACACATTATCAATGACACTGTCAGCTGGAATGGGAAATGACCTTCATTTCTTAAGTTTGCTTCTCTCAGCCAATTTGAATATAGCATTGAAGAGTATAACACATTTCCATATGCACCTTTCTCAGTCTTGTGTGGCTACAGGCCAAATCAGCCTTATTATCAACCAATGAGAGTAATACATATTCACAGCATATAGAATTATCTCACAGCATTTCTCTTTTTCTGTCTAATCAAAAGGAAGATTTTAACTTTTACATATATGACAAAACAGTTATTAAGTAAAATTATAGTTACAATATCTAGTCTAGCTGCGTGGTGGTGGCACATGCCTTTAACCCCAGCACTCAAGAGGGCAGGGGCAGGTGCATCTCTGTGAGTATGATGCCAGCCTGGTCTATAAGAGCTAGTTTCAGGACAGGCTCCAAAACTAGAAAGAAGCACTGTCTCAAAAACCAAAAAAACAAAAACAAAAAAAAAACAAACCTAGTTTATTTATATTTGACAAAAATAGAGAAAATATTTAACTATCTATCCTATATTTATGAGTTCAAAGTTTTATATCTAATTTATCTTTTATCATAATTAAGAAAACTATGGTTCTCTAGTCTTCAATTCCATAAAATACCTGGGAAGAAAATAACCTTACAGGAGTAAGAACAAAAAATGGGCAAGTGACTTCCTAAAAATATGAGAAATGACAGAAATACCTGACTGCCTCAACAATTACCCAAGTTTTTTTGTAACATTGGCATATTCATCTATGGTCTACAGGCCTCGTATAAGGAATTTTGAAGAACTGTCCTACCTTGCCTTGGAAAGGCTCAGCAGTTGCTTTTCTTGTGGCCTGCTGGTTCAGTTTGGACAGCAATTGAGGCAAAGGGTGATTTCTTTGCACGTATGACTAGCTTTTTATATAAAGAAAATAAACTTCTTACAGAATATCTTTGATGCCCTTCATCTTTACTGGAGTACATTGGTGCTGTCAGGAGCAGACAGGTCTCATTTTCATAAAAATCCTAAGTTATTAAATTATTTTAAATGCTATATTCTGTAGGTCTTTGAAATGTTTGAAGAATACTTATCTGAAATATATTTTTGTATAACCTCAAAATCTAGTTAACATGACTATAAGTTGACTATTATAGATAACTAACTGTATTTTTATAATTCTATATTTCTTAATTATACTTATATCTTAAAGGAGTTGTATAAACACAATACTTTAAACAAGAGTAGAAATATACATATGGTATAAAATTAATCTTAATTTTTTTTTTTTTTTTTTTGGTTTTTCGAGACAGGGTTTCTCTGTGGCTTTGGAGCCTGTCCTGGAACTAGCTCTGTAGACCAGGCTGGTCTCGAACTCACAGAGATCCACCTGCCTCTGCCTCCCAAGTGCTGGGATTAAAGGTGTGTGCCACCATCGCCCGGCTTAATCTTAAATTTTTATCAATAAACTAAAATCTACACCAATGTAAAATATTTTGAGATTAACAGTTGTTTTGTAGATTGAAGTAAATTCAATAATCTTTCCTTTTTCCTAACATTTCTATATCATATCTGCCTTTTTATTTTGGAAAGAGATTTACTATGATGAATAATAATTTGTAACTACACCCTTTAAATGTAAACAAACATTCATGAGTAATATTTGGGGAATTTGGGCATAGTTATCTAGATTGCTTCCTGCTATTGGTGAGTGTTGTTGATCTTTGACGGACACTGAAAAAAAATTAGAATCATGATCAAGTCCTAACTGGAATATTTGATGAGGCTACATCATCTCAGCCAGCAGTCTTGAAGCTGTTCTGGATATAGAACTCAGAGGAGATTGCAACAGAGGCACTTTGAAATGCTGGATCATCTGGGCCATCTGTATTGGAGTCTGGTCCCCTTGTTCTAAAAATACATAAACTTTTAAACGTAACATAGATATCTGTATTAACAAAAATATAAACTGTGCACTGTATGCAAGCCAGCCAAAGATATTATTTGTTACATGTCTTGTAGTTACTTTAGGATATAGGATACAATGTAGGATATAGTTAGGATTTCAGGGGGTCTTTCTTGATCAAACCTGATGATCTTTAACCTTGAACAAACCCATAGTCTTTTATTTCCGTAAAAGGAAAATGTCTCCCAGAGAGACATACCATTTGACTTAAATTTTGGACTCAAGATATATGCTGGTTTGCAATTAAATGTTTGCAAATTAAATTAATTTGGCCATTAATGGTCAAAAAAGACACAATAAAATATTGAATCCAGACTGCGTATTTCCCATATTTATATGTATTATCATAGTTTTTAATACTCTATTTCCTTTTTAAGGACTTTATTATTTTTAAATGATTTTTATCTATGACTGTTTCTTTCCTTCTCTTCTCTCTCCCAAGCCTATATACACATTTTAAACATACTGTGACCTGTTTAGAGGCCTTTTGTGCAAATCTCTCCTTAATGTACAACTCTAACCCTTTTGTCTGTATGAACAAAAAATCCTAAATCCACCATGTAACACACAACTGGGAGATACCCTCCCCCCTCTCTCTGTACTGTGGCCTGTGTGAAGCAACAGGAATCTACCATCTGTAGCTCAAGCCCACCACAACTAGAGAATATAGTTCTGTACTGTGGCCTACATTAGAGACATAAACTATGAAGCTGTTCTTGGCTCTGTTTTTTTTTTTTTTCTGTGTTTAGAGTCATTCTTTTAAGCTTTGTTAGGTCCTATGTGGAAATTCTAGCCAAACTTTGGGACCATATATAAATGGAAGTAGAGCTTTTCTGGATGAACTACTCAATCCCAGATAAACACATAAAAGCTTATATCAATTACAAAATGTTCAGACTATAACTCAGGCTTATTACTTACTAGCTCTTATAACATAAATTAACCCATTTCTACTTATCTACATTTTACCATATAGCTCGTGGCTTTCCCTGCCCTCTAGCACATCTTGTTTTTCTGTTGGCTGGCTTGCTTTTCCCTCTGTCCTTCGCTGTGCTTTCAGTTTGGCTTATCTGCCTACACTTATTCTGCATTGCTATAACCCAAATCAGCTTAATTATTAACCAATGAGAGTATACATATTCACAGTATACAGAAGAATTATTCCCCTAGCCAGTTGTAAGCTAAACTGGCCTTATATAGAAAGTTGCTAAGTCTTAACCTATCTCAAAACCAAACTAATCCCTAGGGTCATTTACATTTTTATATCTCAGTCCAGTGACTTTTTGGCAATATAACTGCTGTGACAGCAAAAGACAATACAAAGGCTCTTCCATCTTTTACTATTGCTGAGGTCATTTCAGGTTTTACAAGAACTTGATTTCCAGGATGGAGAATCCCATGGACAATTGCCCAACTCCATTCTAGGAACCTGAGATCAAGATGACCCAGCTAGCTTATTTTAGCTTCTGTTAAGCTGCTTTCTTGTGTAAACCTTCCCCTTGTAGCTGCTGAGTAAGGTAACAAGATGTAGATTTTTGTCTTTAAAGTCCCTTGGCCTAAATGCTTGGGGGTACACTTAGGTTCTGAAAACTTGAGTATAGTCCCAGCCAGCTGGAATAAAGACTTTCAGTTGGTTATGAACTGTATCTGAGTGGTCACCTCTGCTGGGCTCTGTAACACTGCTTCAAAGCTCTCATAGAGTTTAATTTATTCTATCCTAGTTAGCTTGATGTACTAAGATATTCATACACCTTTTTCATTCTCATCGGAGAAATTCTTATTTTCTTTCTTATTCCTGTAATCTCTCTCTCCAAGATTGATGCCAGTGCCTTGAGTCCCTTCTAGTTTCAGTGAAAATATTTTGATATTATTTTTCTCCATTTAGTTTACTTTTGTCCTAAGCATTTTAATGTGTTAAAATAATTGTTCTTAAAAGGGCTTTTTAAAGTCTATAACTTTTGTTGCCAATGCCATTGACTCTTCTGATAGTTCAACTTCTAACTTCCCTATTTCCATTTAATTCACTGTTTCATTGTTGAAAATATTTTCCGTATAATAATTTGTAAAGATCAAGAAGCATCCAGAATAACTTAAATGCAGTCTCAAGTTCCAGTCTCATCTCAAGGTTTTTTACTGGGTGTTTTGTAGGCCCTATCTCTCACATGGTCAAAACTGTCAGTGTTACAAGATCTTTAATTTGTCCAAATACTGGTTGATAATGGAAATTAAAAAAAATTAATTTTTAGATTTATTAAAAATAGTCATCTTCCTCCCTTCATAACCATTTCCTTAGTTCTCATAAAACCATTTCATGAATCTTTAAGTTTGTGCCTACATTAGCATATCTTTCCCAGTACCAATGTCTTAGCATATTTTCTTTTGTTATAACTAAATATTATATGTTGAATCATTTGTGAAGAATAGATGTTTGTTTATGTTAGATATTAATTGATGGAGGATTCATGACAATAATGGAAAGAGCAGATCCACCTCAACAGAAGCAGATTGTTTTGTAAGTAGAACTTGAAGAGCAGCAATCTCCCCAGGGGAGTGGAGACTGCATACTGAGGTGCAGAGGGCTTGGGGCTTTGAATGCCAAGAAAGAGAATATCAGGGCCAACAGATCTTTTTGCCATATGTTCACCATTTTTTCAGGTTCCTCCCTGTTTCTGCCTCTAGATGTTCTTACCATACTGGCTTTTATGTTGGGCAGGTGTTCTTCATGGTATACTGAGTCTGATGCTTATCAGCTCCTTTGAGGACCTTTGCTTTCGGTCATTACTCATTTATTCCAGACCCTGAAAGCATAAAAGAGAAAAGGAGCATTATATTCATCTGGCTGTTTCCAGTTGAGTGGGTGTGTAGCTGAGCTTTCAGTGTCTGTCTTCAGGATTTAAGGAGGCATAGTAGGGTTGACTTACTGCAGCAAGAGAAAAATTATGACTTGATTCTTTGAGTTGCATTATGCTAATGAAGTCATAAGTCTAGGATAAACCTTTGAGAACAATAATTAAACAGAGGGTTATAGTTTGAGTCTGATGAGGTTGGAAATTAGGGGACCCAGTAAGGAACCTAGCCAGGGTAGCCATTGACCTGATGTGGATCTAATGATTTGCAGTAAATTACTCCAAGAGAAAACTATGTAAAATTTAAAAGTTGGGGTAAAAAGGTAAATACAGGAAATTTAATACAGGAAAAATGTAAATATATGAACTTTCATATAGTTTGTCATGTGGTAGCCCCCATCCATAAAAATATTTTGTTGCTATTTCATAACTGTAATTTTTTTAATGTTATGAGTTGTAATGAAATATCTAATATGTGACCCCAAATGGGCCATGGTCCACATGTTAAGAACCATTGGACTAAGGTGGAGAGTGGGAGAAAACCAAAACTCCATCCAAAAGAAGAGGCTTGTTGTTGATTATTTTATCATAGGCTTACCTAAAGCAAAGATCTCAAAAAGTGAATTTGTTCATTTATTTGTTTATAAATTGCAATAGTGATCAAAATTAAGAGCACAGACATAAGTTATTCTTATTCGAAAGGAGAGCAGTAGTGCAATAAAAAAGGCTTATCTTGGAATAGGAGCAATCACCTCTTAAAGTGAATTTATATCCTCAAGAAATAGGTACCACGATGTAGAAACAGAGCTAGGATAAGTATCAGCCTCTGGGTCCTGGCACTCCAGGTCATTTCAGGAGCGGACTTACTCTCATGGTATGGGTCTGAGACTGAACCACTCATTGGCTGGCCATTCCCGGACTCTCCATACCGTCCTTACCTCCCCTTGAAATCCTATAAGCAGGACAGACTGTAAGTCAAAGGTTCCTTTTAGCTGGGCCAGCATTCTAATCTCTCCACTGGAAGTCCCACTAGGTCACAGGATGTGGCCAGTCCATCCACCATTGCTAGACATCTTAGCTTGAGTCATCATTGTAGATTTGCGGGAGTTTTCCTTGTGTCAGGTTTCTACTTGATCCTGAAATGCCCCTTTCCAGTCATCACTTTCAGTGTTCTTCTCCTCCATCCACTCCTCAGTCTGATCACTTGTAGTCCCATTTCCATCTGCCAGCAGTCTACCCACAAGATCTCATCTGCTTCTTTCCCAGAATCACCTCTTGGGTGGCCTTTGTCACCTAGCCTTTCTAGGCATGTGGATTTTAGCATGGTTATCTTCTATTTTACAGTTAATATCCACTTATGAGTGAGTTCAAACTTGTTTGTCTTTCTAGGTCTGGGTTAACTAACTCAGGATGGTTTTTTTTTCTAGTTTCATCCATTTGGCTTCAAGTTTTATATTGTTATTGTTATTAACAGTTGAGGAATTACACAATTCCATCATATAAATGTACCACATTTTTTTATCCATTATTCAGTTGAAGGTCATCTAGGCTGTTTCCAGGTTCTGGTAATTAAAAGTAAAGCTGCTTTGGAGCCTGTCCTGGAACTCCCTTTGTAGACCAGGCTGGGCTCGAACTCACAGAGATCTGCCTGCCTCTGCCTCCCGAGTGCTGGGATTACAGGTGTGCGCCACCACCGCCCGGCTCTTTTTTATTTTTTTATTTATTATTATTAAAAATTTTCACCTCCTCCCCTCCTCCCATTTCCCTCCCCCATCCATCCACGTTCCCTCCCCCACCCTCTCCAGTCCAAGGAGCAGTCGGAGTTCCCTACCCTGTGGGAAGTCCAAGGTCCTCCTCCCTCCATCCAGGTCTAGGAAGGTGAGCATCCAAACAGTGTAGGCTCCCACAAAGCCAGTACCTGCAGTAGGATCAAAACCCAGTGCTATTGTCCTTTGCTTCTCAGTCAGCCCTCATTGTCCGCACGTTCAGAGAGTCCGGTTTGAGCACATGCTCCATCACTTCGAGTTCAGCTGGCCTTGGTGAGCTCCCATTGGATCAGCCCCACCGTCTCAGTGAGTGGGTGCACCCCTCGTGATCCTGACTTCCTTGCTCATGTTCTACCTCCTTCTGCTCATTTGGACCTTGGGAGCTCAGTCCAGTGCTCCAATGTGGGTCTCTGTCTCTATCTCCATCCATCACCAGATGAAGGTTCTATGGTAATATGCAAGATATTCATCAGTATGGCAATATGATAGGGCCATTTCAGGCTCCCTCTCGTCAGCTGCCCTAGGAACTAGTTAGGGACATCTCCTTGGACACCTGGGAACTCCTTTAGAGTCATGTCTCTTGCCAAGCCTAAAATGGCTCCCTTAATTAAGATATCTACTTCCCTGCTCCCATATCCACCCTTCATCCCAACCCTCCCATTCCCCCAAGCTCTCCCCATCCTCCCCTTCTCACCTTTCTCTCCCCATCTCCCCTTACCTCCACCCCCAAGTTCCCAATTTTTGCCTGGCCATCTTGTCTACTTCCTATATCCATGAGGATAACTAGGTGTTATTCTTTGGGTTCACCTTCTTATTTAGCTTCTCTAGGATCACGACTTATAGGATCTGGACTTAAGGCTACTCTACAGGAGGAAAATCACATCTGTTTTTTTTTTTAAAAATCCTACCCAACTATTCAGGGCCTACTAGACCAGCATAATTCCAAAATGCTTATACTTAATCTTATACACACAGGTGTGTGTAATTTACACTCCACACAAAAAAACTTCTGTTTTTCATAGGCTGTTAATGACCAAAGTACAGAGATCAACTGATATCTGCAGCTCCCCTTTGATAGATCCACAACATTAGCCCTACACTGTGGGTTCTGGGAAGATCACAGGAGAGGAGGCAGAAAGATTTTCAGGATCCACAGGACCAGAATATCTAGTGTAAGATGTTGTCTCCTAGAAATGACATGGAAACTTTACCTGTGATACCTCAAATACAGCACTGCCTAATCAAGATCTCAACAGGTACATTACAAATAGACATGCTAACATAGGAGGGGCAAATCTCACAGGGTCCTTACTACCATACAAATCACTAGAAGAAGCTAAAGACTACTGAGAGAGGAAGAATTAGTTTTTCCCATGGATCAGCCCATTTTGCTTCATATAATATGAAGTGGTCAGTCCTGAAATCATATACATATAAACCATATTCAATGGATTCATCAAGTTTTATTTATAGATTTATACATCCATTATCTATTGTTAAAAATTATTTTTATTGTTTGGAGCTGAGTTTGCTGCTACATTCTTATAGTTCCATCATTTGGGAGCAGATGCAGAAGCTAGCAAGAGTTTATATATAGCATACTATATATTCAAAGTACCAGCCTAGCCATGCATACACAGTAGGATCATGCCTCAAGAAATCAATAAACTAAAATATGGTCTTTTGATGTATATACTTAATAGTTGGGCTTTTGATCTTTTCTGTGATGTATAGCATTTTCTACCTAAGTCCAAAAGTGAGGCAAAGCACATGGATAAATAGAAAGTTCTGTAGTAGCATGAACGTTTTCTTTGATGTATGTGCCAGAGAGCGGCTTGGAAAAGCCATGTAGTCCATGTATTTACTGCTTGTGGAAACCTTCCACACTGATTACATAGCAGATGCACCAATTTGCTTTTCCATCAGCAGTGAATAGGTGCTCCCAGCCTTCAGATGTGCAGCAGCATTAGGCATTATTATTGCTCTTTTTCTTAGTCCTTTTGATTGGAGTGAGATGAAATATCAATATCATTTTAATTTGTAAGATGATAATAAGCCATGAATACAGAGTGGTTGTTTAAAATTTTTCTCAACCATTTGTCTTTCATCTTTTTGAGTAGTTTGTTTGGTTCTGAGAACAATTCGTTCACTTCAATTCCTTGTCTGTTTAAATATTTGTGTTCTTTGCAAATTCTTGCTTTGAACACTGTATAAGATTTATACCTTGTATTTCACTTAGGGTTATTATTGCTGTGATGAGATACCATGACAAAAATCAACTTGGGGAGGAAAGGGAAAGGGTTTATTCTACTGTCAGTTCCATATAACAGTTTTTGTGTATATGTGTGTGTGTGTCTATATTTTTCCAAACATGGGTCCTGTTCTTACCTGTGCTTTGAATACCCAATAAGACTTTATTGGAGAAAACTACATTTTCTTTTCAGGGCAGTAGATGTCAGTTAGAGATAGTGTCTGGGTTAGGGATAAGGAACTGTTTTTACCTCCATTCTTAGACTAAGACTAATCTGGATTCGACCTGTTCAGGCTCTGTGCATGTTGCCACAGGCCAGAAACGCATCTGTCCC
>NW_004949165.1:901453-913716 GCF_000317375.1 Microtus ochrogaster | reverse complement strand
AATGGGAGGTGGTGGCGGGGAGGAGGCAGAAATCCTTAATAAATAAATAATATTTAAAAGAAAAAAAAAGTAAAGCTGCTAAGGACACAGTAGATCAAGTGTCCTTGTGCTAGGATTAAGCATCCTTTGTATATATGCCCAAGAGTGCTGAAGCTGGGTTTTGAGATTGATTGATTGATTCCCAATTTTCTGAGAAACAGCCATATTGATTTCCAAAGTAGCTTTAAAACTTCTCACTTTCATCAGCAAAGGAGGAGTATTCTCTTTGCTCCACATCCTCTGCAGCATAAACTGTCATTTGGGATTTTTATCTTAGCCATATGACAGCTATAAAATGGAAACTTAGAGACATAGATTGTAGGAAACAGAGGGGTCAATGACCTCTCAAGAAAACCCACAGAAACAACTAATCTGTCTCATAGGAATTCACAGAGTCTGAACCAAAAACCAGGGAGCCTGTATGGATGGACCTAGGCCATATACATATACACATACACATACATATACATATGCAAAAGTGTATGTGTATATATATGTATACACACACACACACACACACACATATATATGCTGTTGTGTAGCTTGGTCTACTTGTGGGAGGGACTCCTAACAATGGGAGCAGAGGCTGTCCCTAATGCTATTGGGTAGCTCTTGCTAACCTATTCCTCATACTGGGTTGCTCCTTGCCCAACCTTAATACAAGGGGAAGTGCTTAGTCTTATCACAACTTGATATGTCATGCTTTGTTCATACCCATGGGAGACCTGCCCCTTTATGAAAAGAATCAGAGAAGGAGTACATTGAAGGGAAAGGGGACGGAATGAGAGAAGAGGAGGGGGGAACTGCATTTGGGTTATAAAATAATTAATTATTTTTTTAAAATCTGTAGTTAGGTCTGAGGTCAGGGAGATCTGAAGTTCTGAGGTTGGACTTTAGACAATGCAAAGCAGTTTCCTTTGAGAAGTGGCGTGAAGGGAGGTTACTATCTTTTCCCATGCCCTCGCCTGGGATCAGAGAGCAGTTACAGGGAAAATAGCCTGATTTGAAGAAGAGGGAATCCCCTAAGTTGTGGAAATCAAGTGGCAAAAGCCAAAGAACTTCCAAAGTTCCTGAGAATATCTAAATCTTGGGGGGCACCTCCAGACACTGGCCAATCCTTACCTTCCTGGTGAGTTTGTGGTGGGTATGGTCTGGGAGACACACAGAGAAGAGCCTCTGTTCTGGAGGTTGGTAGATTGATAGAGGATAGATAGATAGATAGATAGATAGATAGATAGATAGATAGATAGATAGATAGATAGATAGATACATACATACATACATACATACATACATACATGTATGCATACATAGTCAGAATTAGAAGGATTCAAATTGAATTTAAATGACATACCAATAAAATCCCAGAATGGTGGGCCTTGCTTCCCTTATAGACAAAGGCAGAAAAATTCCTAAGATTTTAGGTCTTAACTGGTAGCTCTTCAATTCATAATAAGGATAATAACCAGCCTCCTACGAATGTTTGTATATCCTCTGATGTACAGCATAAGCATTTCCATTTTTTCCTGTATTCTCCAAAGTCATAATTAAATTAAACATACTATGGCAGTTGCTCGATAGTACTGCCAGTCTTTTGGGAACATTTGTAAATGTTATAAAAATGAAAACAGAGAAATTACCAGAAATTCAGAGGCAACAATGCACTTCATTCTTTGAAAAAATTCATAAGTATACATTTTATTTTCATCATATCTACTCTATACTGCGTCGCTCTAGCTATCCCGGAACTTCCCCCAAACATTTCCCTCCCAGGTTCCTGTTCTATTTTTATAAAGCTTACAATGGCCTGGTTCCCCCCACATTAATCACTAACCAAGTAAATGTTCCACAAATAATCTTGGGGCAATATGAAAGAAACAGTTCTTCAACTGAGATTCTGTCTACCCAAATATGTCTAGGTTTATGACAAGTTGACAAACCTTATAAGCATCAAAGGTACCATAGCTGCTTTGATGTGAGTTCTTGTGTGTGAGAACCTTCTCATATTCAGAGGACAGCATTACACAAACACACACACACACACACATACATCATCATCATCTTCTTCTTCTGGCTCATAAATTCTTTCTGCTCCTTTTCTGTGCTGATCCCTGAATCTTGAAGGTAGTTGGCACAGAAGTCCCATCTAAGGCTGGCCACTCACAGCTGCTTCTTCTCAGTGCTTTGAACATCATGTGTCTCTGCAATAGCCACTGCAGGAAGGAGAGTCTCTGATAAATGCTGACATAAGTTTATGGCTATAAAAATGAATATTTAGAAGTTAGTTTGACAACATGGCCATTGGTACTATGGCCTGCGGGTGTTTTGTTTTGTTTTATGTAGCTTTTGAAGAACAGAAAAACACTTGTTAATTCCATGCTGACCGACAGGCATTTATTTTGCAGCAATTTATCAAACCACTCAGCATAGTATACATAACAATGAAAGGGACCAGCAAGGGAGGCAAAGGGGTCAGGAGAACAAATGAAAACAGAAATAATCTAAGATTCAGAGCAGCATAGAGCACATAGCAATAAAAGGGACCAACAAGGGAGGCAAAGGGGTCAGGACAACGACTGAAAACAGAAATAATTTAAGATTCATAGCAGCAAATTCAGTCTCTGCACAGCATGGCTCCTCAGCTATGTGGAGAAAGATTGGGCCATGTTCTTTTGTTTCAAGTCAATAGACTATGTAACTTCAATGCACAGTAGTACCATGCTGGAGAAGACAGTCTAGAAATAAAATAGCTTTTGACCATTTTTATGACTTTTCCAAAAAATTTAAAAAACATTACATTTATCCAATTGTTGACCACCAGTGTACTTAACAAGGCTTTCTGTAGTGTACTCCTTATTGATGGGTGTGGATTACATGAAGGTCATTTAATAATTAACAGGATCATTTGTAAGGATCATTTGCAACTATCCACAGTCTGATTTAAATCTCAATTTGATTTTTGAATTGACACCCAACATTTAATATTCCTTAAGGACAGATTACTGCCTGAGTTAACTAATTTATATACATTTTTGCTGTGGGAAATCATTTCAAATGACCCATGAATTGTCAGAAGTCCATCTACATTGTGTTAGTATTTAATTCAGATAATGATTACCATCCATTTAATCCTTAATGGGGAGCTAAATTCCCTAAATATAACTTAAGTATTTGTCATCCCACATGTATACAGTACTATTATCAAAAATAAAGTTGATAATATGTGAAATTAAGCTATAAAGATGGTATAATTAAATGGCATAAATGTAAATATTTTGAATTCACAAGGAGGCTTTTGACAGGCAGCTGTGTCATCTAGTTCAAAGATCTAGCTCTTAAGCACTGTAGATTTTCCTTTCAAATGAAACCACAAATGAGCTAATGTCTGGTGTGTGTGCATGCATGTGTGTGTTGCTCAGAAATGAACTCAAGATTTTATGGATGCTTATCAAATTCTCTGTCACTTCCCCTTATTACCACATCATCAACCAATGTCTGATCTTTTGTATGGTTGTAATATAAGCATCATATGACCCAACATTGCTAGTTAAACTTATGCATTATTTCAGAAATATTTAATTATTCATTCATTTATTGAATCTTGGTTTACTTAAACTTCTAAAAACAATCTGAGTATTTTCTGTGCTTTGAAGATAATTTTGATGCTTCTTTCATGAAATATAGCCTTCTTTCTCCTTTACAAGCCAGAGAACATTTAGGCAGATCTATTATCATTGGTGATTGAATTTCATCTTGAAAGTTGGTAGATGTTAATACTTATATCCTCAGTACTTGGGAAACTGAGACAGGAAGATTATGAGTTAGACACCAGCCTAAGTACATAGTGAGATGTAGGCCATCCTAGACTGTATATCAAAATACTGTGAAAGAGGAGGAATACTGAGCAGAGAAAGAAGGAGAAGAGAGGGAGACACAGAGAAAATATGAATGACTCAGAGTGGCCATAAATGTCTATATTCCCAACAAACCTAGGTACCAAAACCTGGACTTATCTACCAACTTATTTTTGTTTTAATGAGTAACAGAAGAAGAACAAACCACTTAGACCCATCTTAAGACCTTCAAACCAAAGGATTTTTCTGCTTTGAGAAAGCATGAGTTCTGGTACACAAAATCAACCAAATAGGAACAGTTAGAAGATTGCTGGATGTATACTCTTTGCAGATCTAAAAACAGCTTTATGACCTTTATCTTCTCCCAGCCTGGTAGATGTGTATCAGATGGATTTCACTCTCTCTGTTTTGCTCCAGAGCAAGGTGTTTGCATGTTCTATTATCTTTTTGAAAATATTTTATGTGTGTTTATGTGTGTGCATGTATGTGAACCACATGAGCAACTGGTGCTCACGAAGGCTGGAAAAGGGCACTAGATCTCTTGTAACTGCAGCAATAGTGGCTGTGAGACCCCATGTGGGTACTGGCGACAAAACACTGGGAACCTGAAAGAGTAACACAGGTTCCTACTAGCTGAGATATTTCTCTAGCCCCATGTTGTTGTATGATTTCAGTTGAAACCTATTTTTCCATAAATACTTTTAATTTTAAAGCATGAAACAAAAGTAAGTCAAATATTTGTTTCCCTCATGTTTTGAGAGATTAATTTATGTGTCCAAAGTAATATGTCCTTATTAAACCCCATTTCCTTCCATTCTATTTCTAATTAAGTTGATTCTTTTTGGTGTTGTTCTCAAAGAGACTTGCTAATAACAAATGTGATGTTAGATAAATGCACTTTTATTTGTCCTAAACCTGAAGGTAATGAAATAGAGGAATGCTGGAGTTATCTAGACACCGCTTTACTGAGCCTCTACGGCCAGCGTTAGAGTAAGGAATACCAACAGTATACCTTACTAACTTACTAAACTATTTGCTAACATGCTGTGTGGTGGACTGTAGGTACTTACCCAGAGAAAACAAAGATAGTGTGTGCAATAAAGTTCACAGTGAACTTTTATTTGCTGCAAAAGCTATGGGAGAAATCAACCAGCAAATGTGTGAGAAAAATAGCTGGGAACCTACAGTACCCTGCACAGAATGTCAGTGGCAAGCTGTAACACTCCAGTTGCCACAGGTCCATCAGTGTCTTTAATTTTTTTTTATGACGGAAGGTATAAGATTTCTAGGTACAGACCTAAGAGCAACTTAGATGCTTGTAGGGAGCAAAGGGCAAATGGAAGGCATAATGAAAGAAGGTAACAAGTACTGAAGTTGCGCAGTTAGAACTAAGTGTTATGAATAGTTCTTTTTGTCATATGTTTGCGTCTGCATACAAGTGCAAATGTATTTTGTTCCCTTATGGGTCTTTCATGTAAAAAGGTGAATTAACTTGCTATAGCAATAGTGTGACCTTTACATAACAGTATTTGATTCACAAGATTTAGAAGAGAGGACCAGACAGCATCCATGAACTTTATTACCCGATCTTGGACAAAAATGCTAAGTTCAGTTTCTGTGCTCTGCAAAACACTTGTGTCACATTTAGTAGGACATTGGTTTGTCATTGTCTCTACTTGGATATTGTGGCTTATGGAGAGGTACAGAGCAGGAAGAAAATTGTTACATTGAAAAGCAATGGATTTTGCTGATAAATTTTATGTACCAACTGGGTTGAGTTACAGTAGCCAGTACCAATGTCAGAATAATAAACTCGATGGTTTTGTGAAGGCATTTCTTAGATGTCAGTATCATGTCCCTTCAGTTGACTTTATCTAAAGCAGATCATTGTGTGACATGGCTTAGCCTCATCCAGTCTGTCAAAAGTTTCCTAAAGGAAAATTATTGTCTTCATCAATACTATGACATGAATATTCTACAGAAGTTTCCAACATGCTAGCCTGTGTTAAAGACTTGGAATTCTACATTTAACCAACCAAATTTCCAGCCCATAGTAGGAAATATTTTCATTTTGAGGAAACCAATACACAAAAATAATAGATCATCAGGAATACCACTACATTTATTCTAGAAAATACTAATAAAGTCAGGCTACTTTCTATATTCAATCACTTCTAGAAATGTTACAATAGAAGTAGGAGACATAACTATATGGGCTACCCTCCCATTCATATTGTATTTTAAATTAAACAAAAAGAGAGGGTTAAGGGTTGGTTACATTGCCCATTTATAGTTAAATCAAAACACTGATGCTTTTTGAACTTTCTAGATGTTGTAGGTTGCAGCCCTTTACTCTACGGCTGATATCTTTTTTTATACGCATTTCAGCATGCAGATTACTGCTCAATGCTTTTCCTTAAACTTCTAGTTTTCTTCTTCTATCTCTTCCTTGATAATACCTATAGTTTTTTTTCCCATCAAGTACGTTTTAGATAATAGCTAAAGTTGAGTGAACCGTTCCAGTAAAAGCAGGTGTGGAAAGGGTCTCTTCTGTTCAGGAAACCAGTAAATCATGTGCAACATATGATAATAAAAGATTAAAAGATTTGTGGTTATTTGTTCTATTGTGTGATTGGTCACTTTACTTATGAATTATTTCTTCTGTGGTACAGAAGCTTTTCAGTGTGTTATAAACCACTTGTCTTCTTATGCTTTTATTACTGGGCTTTCATATAATAATTTTGTCCAGCTCTGAGTCATACAACTACCACAGTGCAATGAGTGGTGACAATGTTTTAGCTCTTTAGACCTTCCATGCATTTGCCTTGATTTGTACACAGAACAGAATATGACTGTAATTACACTACTGTACATGGAGATGCCACAGTTTCCCCATCACCTTTTATTAAAAATTTCCTCTCTTCTGAGACTTTGCTGCAAAGCACTTCACACTACAGATACATGCATTTGTTTTCATGTTCTCTATTTTGTATCTGTATTTACATCATTTTGTAGTGTATTTATCATTTTATAGTCTATTTTAGCTCTCTCATTTTGTAGTGCATTTTGAACTGAAATAAGTGAGATATAAATAGACAAATATAATACCATATTATTGGTTTGTGAGACCTGAAATGTTTGAACCTGAGGAGCACACTGGTAATTTCAGATATCCAATAGACTGAGGCAGGAAGACTGCAACTTCTAGGCTTGCTTGAGCTACAAATTGAATTAAAGTCCAGTTTAGGTAACTTAGTTTAAAAACAAACATAAAAACAAAAAGTGGATGTGGCCCATTGAGAAGAGCCTACCTAACATGAATCTGAATTCACTCTCCAGGAAATTCCCCCCAAAATGAAACAGAAGACATCTTAAAAGTTTGAGCCAATGAATATGCTAAATGTATTATGTCATCGCACTGTGTCTTAAAAATATAAACAATTATGTATTGATTAAAACAAAATAATTCAAAAGTAAACAAATAGAAGAATGGGCCAAATGATTGATGACATGAACCTCACCTGAAATCTCAGCTTTGCCACCAAAATCCCGGTCTTGTAAAGTCAGCTGTATCTACTCACCCAAGAATGTTATAATCTCAGTGAAGGTCTACCTGAGACACAAGAAAGAATCAGTGGGAGCCAGCAGCAAGGTAAGAGGCCAGGATTCTCATCCCAGAAAATATCAATTTGACTGATACAGGGAGGAAAATCCAGCTAGACTATGGTAGCAAACAACAGTGTAGCAAACTACAATGAATAACAACAAAGTCTAGGTAGAGAGAAATGGTCATATTCAAAGTTAGCCACAAAAGTATGAGCATAATACTGGGTTCCAGTCAATGAGGAAACATTCAAGGAAAGTTGAAAACTGAAGGGTGCATTTTCAGAGTCTGTGTGGTTAGTTACAAAGTACATGGCTTTGGCTCAGCAATTTTGCAGAACATGGAATGTACTTTGTAAGATTACAAGCTAGCCACACCAAAAAGGATATATTTGTAATCATATTTATTGCTTACATATTCCTGTATCAGTCCTCCATTGATGCTGCATCAAATTACCTAACTATTGCAGCTTACCCTGGCACTATTTTACCTTACAGAAAGTCTACATTGGTGTGTTGTTGGAGGCTACTCTTTAGTTTCCCTGCTGCCCAGACCACAAAATAATCACTCAGGAACTATATTATTTGCAATACCGTTTGGTCAATAGCTTAAGTGTATTGCTAGCTAGCTCTTACATATAGAATTAAGCCATTTCCATTGTTTTATAGTTTACAACAAGGCTTGTGGTCTACCAGCAAGGTTCCAACTGGCAGCTTCCATGTTTCCCCTCTGGTGGCTATAAGGCAGTTATGTGGCGTCTAGCGACTGCCTTCTTTCTCCCAGCATTCAGTTTAGTTTTCCCCACCTAAATCTACTCTGCCCTATCACAGGCCAAGGCAGCTACTTTATTCATCATCCAATAAAAGTAACACATATACAGAAGGACCTCCTATACTATTGATGGTTTCTCTGATCCAAGTTAATAAAGTTTATCCCAAGAGATTTTCTGTAAAAGTTTGGTTCTAACAGAGAGAACAAACAGAAACACAATGACTTTGAAGGACAGTAGGAGGCTGGGTGACCAGTGGGCAAGAAGACAGGGGAAGGAGCGAGGTCCTAATGTTTAAAAGGCTTCCCAGAGCTCTCTCACTAATAATTGTTCTAAGATGTGTTAAAAAAAATAATTTTGGTTCTAAATCTCATTTGGATTTCTGTTATTTTCTTGGAATTATAATGTCTTGAGGAAATCAGTAGTTGGTGAACCTTTGTTCTAGAAAGTTTTCTACAAACTCCACTGAGTCCTCCTAAAAGCAGTTGGATTTTTTTGTGCATGTTTTGCATAGCAAAGGGATACATACTGAAGGGTGAGAATCAGGCAGAGTGCTCTGTGCCCTGGGAAGCCATAGAAGGCAATCTCTCACAAATGCACTACTTTCTTCAGAAGTATTGTATGATTATTGAACATATCCATATCCCTAATTTTTCTTTTCCTTGATCTTTGGCACACATTCTTCTTTTCTTTCTCCCATTCATTCAGTTATTTTTTTGTTCAGTTCACTAAGCACTTATAAAATCTACCAGTTCCACAAAGTATAACATTTTCTCTCATTGATAAGATTCTTTGATGGATTTTTTCATGATGCCATCTAAGTGGTCACTGTAACTTTATCAGTAACATTTGCTCAGACCACATTTTAGGGAAGATGGTTTCTGGGAATAGGGAAAGAGAGTTAATTTCCTCTGTTCTGTGAGAATTCCAGTAAAGCTCTGGAAAGAAGGGCTGTTGGTTGGCAAAGTACTATGATTTTCTGAATTCTTTTGCTAGTGGATGCCTCAATCTAGTTTAATCTTCACAATCATATATTATTAACAAAAATTTCAGTGTCCTAGAGTTTATTCACATAATTCAGATATTTTTGGAAACATTAGATTTGCGTGAATTGCATATTAGGACATATGATTCTCTTTTCAGCATGGCTATGCTATTTTTTATCTTGCTAATTTTAATGAAAAAGAATAGTATTGTTTAATGTTTTATTGGATTTTTAAATATATTAATGTTTTATGTTTTAGCAAGAAGAAAAGTTGGCATAATTTTTGTGTAATCATTTTGAGACCTATTACTGATAAACCAGTGATAGGTTATTGTAACAAATATTCCAGACAACTCATTTTAAGGAAAACTTTGTTACGTGTACAGTTTTGTAGGCTCAAAGCAACTGCATGCTTTTGGTCCTAGTAGAAACACAGTGAATGGTAGAAATGTTCAGAAGAGCTAATCATCAAATATGAACTAAAGCTGAGAGTATGAGACAGACAAACAGACAGACAGACAGGCACACCCAGAGAGAGAGAGAGAGGGGGGGGGGCATATGGAAAGACTCAAGTCCCACTCTTTTTCAGGGTCTATTCCTGATAAACAAAGGACCTTTCATTAGACTCTACCTCCTAACAGTTCTCCAAACTCCAAGTAGCATCACCTTATAAATCAAACCTTCAATTCTGGACCATTGAGGGACTATTATCCAAACCATGGTAACATCTTAGAGACTGGCCTTTTAAGAGGCAATAGCGTATATTTTCAATAGCTAAGCTGGTCTTTCCCCTACCTGAAAAGTTTCCCTGTCTGTACCCTTGTTGACACATTCCTCCATTCTAAAGCATATAGTCTCTGTCCATCAGCTTTCCATACCACATCTACTATCTACCTTTAGATATTGGCATTGAAAATATTCTCCAAAACCTAGCTCCATTCCACCTCTCCCTGAGCATTTTCTCCACTTCACCTGCAAGTGAGCATACACTCCTGTATTACCCCTGAACTCATTTCTTTCATTTTTATAATATTGATTGTAGAACTTGTTCCTCATATTTTTTCTGATCATTTTTATATGTGTGTCTCTAGATAGTGGATAGAAATATCATTTTATGGTTTATGCCTGTTATTGACAGACCAATGTGAATACATAGTCACTGACAAATCTGAGTGTAACTCTTGAAACTTTTATGTTACATTGTAGTTCCTGAAATACTACAACTAAATCTTGTTGATCTATACAATTTTAAAACAGCTGTGATTTACTTCAAGGTCATGAATTAATATAAATTGCCTCAATAGAAATTTTCTGAAGGAAAAATTTAAAGTTCCTCTAGGATTTTGCTATTCATAGAACAAAGTTAGAATTTTATTCTATTTTCCCTACTTGTCATGGGTTATGGCATATTATTGTACTATTGAAATTAATTATAACACTATCAACTACTCCTATCAAGTGTACAATGTATACAGCATTCTGAATGATATTTATATATTAAATGATTCATAATGTATAACAACCCCAGAACATTGTAATATGTGTTATCTTTATAATAAAAATTGAGGAAAAATCAATTATGTCAGTTTTAAAGATCACATAGACATAAAAGGTAGGTAGATTATGTTTTTAATCATGAGAGTATACACTAACCAGAAATAGTTTTGTTTAATTTATTTTATTGGTCTAGTTCATGATAAATTTCCAATAGTTTAGAACTGCTGACTGGGCTATCATTTAACCATGACTGTCAGTACAGAAAATGAAGACTGAATAGCTGACAAGTTTTGTGAATAATGAGCAGTCCTGTGTTTACCTGCTTTCAAACAATGATACATTAAAAAAACTTTCTTTCACTCACTATGTGATGAACAGATACATTGATATATGATTTAGTTCTGTCACTCACCAAACTGGCTATACTTGAGAATACACACACACACACACACACACACACACACACACACACACACACACCACACACACCATCCAGTCAAGAATAATTGCATGGTCTTGCACCCTGGTTTTAGCAATATATTGGATCCTCAATCAATAAGCTTACCTATCATAATATATTTCAGATTTATAACTAGTAAAATTGCAAAGCTTAGAAAAAATGAAGTCAGGTTTCTCCTCTCACTGTAACTTTATCTTTTACATCCTGAATGTAGCTTTTATAGTGAGGAAGAAAGGGGGGGATAGAAGAAAGTGAGTATCATTTCCCAGTGTCAGCCCATTAGTTTCAATTATTTCAAAATCTAGTCACTTTCCACACTATCATTAGTCCATTAAATGGTGGCAATTTCTAATTAGAGGCTATTATGCTAAGTACAAAAATGCTTAGCCCATGGCTGTTTTTACTGAAACAATGATACTGCTTTTTACTAGCATTAATGTTTCAGTCTATGCATATAGGCCACTGACTAATGAGTGACACTCTACTTGTATCGTATGTCTGTTCCATGTCTTTTGGAACAATGCATCTCTTAACCAATTTCCTCTCTGGATTTTGGAAATAGTAAGCCTGAAAATCATTCTTCCCCCAAAAGCACACAATATTTTGTAAGCAACAGAATCGGCACATTGAAACGAACCAGCAACCTTTCTGTTTTAAGGAAATTGAAAAGTTTATTAGCAAAAAAGTATTTGAAAGACTATTATGATTCCTCTTGTGTATCCTTTTGGCTCACATACTTGTGGCTGGATTTCTTCACTCAATACAGTATATCTAGGCTGGGAGAAAGAAGCTGAGTCAGAGTCGCCATGATTCTCCCACTCCAGACAGATGCAGGTTAAGATCTTTACTGGGTAAGCCACCTCATGGGGCTACACAGAATATCAGAAATGGGTTAGATCAATTTGTAAGAGCTAGCTAATAAGAGATTAAAACTAATGGGCCAGCAGCTGGATTGTGACTGAAAAAGCAGGGGATAAACCCGGTCTCTCTGAATATGGCAGACAATGAGGGTTGCTGAGAAGCCAAGGACAATGGCACGGGGTTTTGATCCTACT
>NW_004949165.1:900556-901278 GCF_000317375.1 Microtus ochrogaster | reverse complement strand
GGGCCAGGCAGTGTTTAAAAGAAAAAAAAAAAAGACAGTAGATCTATTTTTTCAGTGTTTCCCATAACAAGAATTTTGAGGATATTTTATTAGCATTATCTATACCATTCCACATGCATATTTCTAGACTTGCATTTGAATTAGTAAATGACTCAGTTTAGGATCCTAAAGGCTTGTTATGTTTGAAAAACAGACATAAAAAACCATTAATGTGGAAAGGGCTATAGATGTTATTAAATATACCCTTTATTTTTAAAAAAGAAAAATATTCACTTCTAGAAAGTGACTGCACTGGGACAGTTTTTCACAGCTTTTAAAAATGTTTTTAGCAGGCCGTGGTGCACATGCGTTTAATCCCAGCACTTGAGAGGCAGAGGCAGGTAGATCTCTGTGAGTTCGAGGCCAACCTGGTCTACAAGAGCTAGTTCCAGGACAGGCTCCAAAGCTACAAAGAAACCCTTTTTTGAAAAACCAAAGAAAAAAAAGTTTTTAAATTATTATGATCCATAGCTTCTACTTTCTGTGGAAGGTTTTTCAAATAAAGGTATAGGTAACCATTAAATATCTTTTTTCTTTTAAATCTTTCAAAACTATGAATTGAGCATTGTTGAGCATTGTTTTCTACCTCCATTGCTCTCTTGCTCCCTCCCTTCCTCTCTCTCTCTCTCTCTCTCTCTCTCTCTCTCTTTCTCTCCCCCTCCCTCTGTGTGTGTGTGTGTGTG
>NW_004949165.1:899020-899714 GCF_000317375.1 Microtus ochrogaster | reverse complement strand
TAATTAACCAATGACCTTCCTCCATCATACCATATTCATCTTTTCGGGTCTGGGTTATCTCACTCGGAATAGTGTTTTCTATTTCTACTGATTTGCATGCAAAATTCAAGATATCATTTTTTACTGCTGAGTAGTACTCTAATGTATATATATTCCACACTTTCTTTATCCATTCTTCCACTGAGGGGCATCTAGGTTGTTTCCAGGATCTGGCAATTACAAATAATGCTGCTATGAACATAGTTGAACAGATGCTTTTCTGTCATGCATCCCAAGATATAATCTATAGTACATATCAGGCAATTTGTGTTTAAATTGGTATGTCCTGAGAAAATTCTGGGAAAGGGCTGTTCTGTTGATATTTAGTATGTACTTACTGGCATTTCTTGACATGATTTTTGATCATATTTTTCTGAACTCAAACAACCTTCCAAGGATCATTGCTCTCTTTGATACATTCATGTATAAAGTACACCGAAACTGAAGAGTGTGTGCAGCATTAGACTGTAGTCTGCCCCGTTCTCTCGGGTCCTCAGGCCTTAGGTCTCACAGACAGATCTGCATTGGTCAGTGGCCAGTAGATGTCAACAGTACCCTGTCTAATTCTCTCTCTCTCTCTCTCTCTCTCTCTCTCTTCCTCTCCCCCTCTCTCTCTCTCTCACACACACACTCACATACACACACACACAAACAT